>NC_068370.1:50844983-50981052 GCF_020536995.1 Dreissena polymorpha | reverse complement strand
AAAACACCAAACAAATAAAAACACATGTCCAACCAGAAAATAGTTTACATTTATTTGTCATATTCATGTTCAACAGATAAAAGACTTGATGATAAGCATGTTGTCTTTCATCAAGTACATGTACATAATTTTGTGTAGACAGGGAACGTTGTTATGTGATTTGTATGATCAAATATTCAATAACATAGATGACCTGTTGCTTCAACAATCAAAGTCTACAACATGTTTCAATTTACTAAGCAGATTCCCAAGGTGGTAAATCACTTGTCCATACAACACACAGTTTGCCACAAAGCACTTTTAGTACAATCGACAATTTCTATGATTTACTAAAAAAGCAAGTAAATCGTCACATTGAAACTGATTTTCGAGATTAATATAAGTTATTCATAAAGATAAGTAAATTACCTATGTAACCAAGTTCATCCAAAGCTGACTTGAATTAGAATAAAGGAGAATGTACAAAATATTATGACCTTGACAACGAAAAATCCCATACAGACAATGGTGTATGAGATATAAAGGTCTTATTAAATACAATAAATAGAACAACTTTCACAAGGCAATCTAACTACACTTAAATGGACTTGAAAATAAAAATTTCCCTCCATTGATTTCAAATTTAAAACACTATCATTTTTAACGTGTTGTTTATTACAGTAATTAAAAGTATAGTTTAGGTTAAATCCCTAAGAAGCATTTAAATACCGACTCATGTTTCAACACAGTTGTTTTGTAGTTTGCCACCTGCACTGGATTGAATTTTCTTTACCAAAGACACTTCCTACAACAACAAACATTTTCACAGGCTTCAAGTAAAAGAGATGACATTTCTTGATGATGGACACCATCAGCCTCAGACAATCCCACCATTTGTCCTATTTTTAAACAGGTGTTAAAAATATTCAATGAGATTTCATTTCAAGCCAAAAGTAGCAAAAGCCACAATACGTAAATGCATATTTTCCCTAAACATGACATTATTACTGAAATGTCTTTATCACACAATTGTAATTAAAAGAACAAGGGCTTGTAAAACATGCATGCCCCCCATATGGGCTCCCCGTTGTAGTGACAGCCATTGTGTGAATATGTTTTTTGTCACTGTGACCTTGACCTTTGACCTATTGACCTGAAAATCAATGGGGGTCATCTGCCAGTTATGATCAATGTACCTATGAAGTTTCATGATCCTAGGCGTAAGCTTTCTTGAGTTATCATCCGGAAACAATTTTACTGTGTCAAGTCACTGTGACCTTGACCTTTGACCTAGTGACCTGAAAATCATTAGGGGTCATCTGCGAGTCATGATCAATCTACCTATCAAGTTTCATGATCCTAGGAATAAGCGTTCTTCAGTTATCATCCGGAAACCATTTTACTATTTCGGGTCACTGTGACCTTGACCTTCGACCTAGTGACCTGAAAATCAATAGGGGTCATCTGCGAGTCATGATCAATCTACCTATCAAGTTTCATGATCCTAGGCCTAAGTGTTCTTGAGTTATCATCCGGAAACCATTTTACTATATCCGGTCACTGTGACCTTTGACCTAGTGACCTGAAAATCAATAGGGGTCATCTGCGAGTCATGATCAATCTACCTATCAAGTTTTATGATTCTAGGCCTAAGCGTTCTTGAGTTATCATCCGAAACCATTTTACTATTTCAGTCACCGTGACCTTGACCTAATGACCTCAAAATCAATAGGGGTCATCTGCGAGTCATGATCAATGTACCTATGAGTTTCATGATCCTAGGCCCAAGCGTTCTTGAGTTATCATCCGGAAACCACCTGGTGGACGGACCCACAGACCGACATGTGCAAAGCAATATACCCCCTCTTCTTCGAAGGGGGGCATAATAATTAAAGCAGTTAAAATCATACGACCGTATTCAAGTCAACAAGCTTTTACAAAAAGAGGTCTTAAATAGTCCACTCACTTGAGTTCGAAATTGTAAGAAGACTTGAAATTGTGATCTAGCTTTTTACTCCTCAAGACCTAGTTTTGAACTTGGCCTAGATACTAGATAGTGTAAAGATAAACATTCTGACTGACCAAGTTTTATCAGGTTAACCCTTTGAATGCTGGGAAATTTGTCTTCTGCTAAATGTCGTCTGCTGAATTTATAAAATAAGCATTTCTTAAAAAAAAATTCAAAGAATACTATCAGAATAGCAAACAGTTTGGATCCTGATGAGACGCCACTTTCTGTGGCCTCTCATCTGGATCCAAACTGTTTTGCAAAGGCCTTCAAAATTCGGTTCCCGCACTGAAAGAGTTAAGTCATAAATGTGGCCTCTTGAGTGGTAACAAGTTTTTTCTAAGACTGGACCTGTTGACCTACTTTTTGTCACACATTATCCAGCATTCAAAGTTAACTGCAAGGTGTCAGAGCAGATTTTAAGCATGTACCCTGATTCAAACTCGCCCGTATGTAACGGCCCAGGTATTGTAATCGGCCCAGTATTGTAAAGATAAACATCCTGACCATGACTGGAGGATAAATATAGTCTTAAGAGTGTTATCAAGCTAAACGTTTATGATGCACAACACACGACAGCTGAAACCTGACGTAGCGACCACATTCGCTCACCATGAGCACATACTCCTCAGGTGAGCTGAATGTCTAAATATTAAACAAAAATGCCAGTCAGGTGTTTCTTTAGAATTGCTACCGTTGGGTTAAGTATTAACAAGGGACAAAATTGTCACAAAACCAGGTTTTCATTGTGAAAAAAAAATCTGATAAAGGGAGAAAACTCAAACTGAACTTTTGAAATGACCAAAAAAAATTTACCCCCTTTGTAATTTTTTGTTTTTTTTTTTATATCTATTTTTAGTCGTGGCGACCTTGACATTGGAGATATTGACGTGATTCTTTCGTGGGACACACCGTCCCATGATGGTGAACAAATGTGCCAAATGATTTTAAAATCTCACAATGAATGACATAGTTATGGCCAGGACAAGCTCATTTATGGCCATTTTTGACCTTTGAACTCAAAGTGTGACCTTGACCTTGGAGATATCGACGTAATTATTTCGCGCGACACACCGTCCAATGATGGTGAACAAATGTGCCAAATGATTTTAAAATCTGACGATGAACGACATAGTTATGGCTCGGACAAGCTCATTTATGGCCATTTTTGACCTTTGAACTCAAAGTGTGACCTTGACCTTGGAGATATCGACGTAATTATTTCGCGCGACACACCGTCCAATGATGGTGAACAAATGTGCCAAATGATTTTAAAATCTGACAATGAACGACATAGTTTGGCCCGGACAAGCTTATTCCGCCAGCCCGCCAGCCCGCCAGCCAGCCCGCCCTATCGCCAATCTAATAACCAGTTTTTTCCTTCGGAAAACCTGGTTAAAAATAGAATACAGACTGTGGCACTTTTTGGTACTAAATGATGTTTATTCGTTTAATAATATGTTAATAGTGTGCTACATTTAAAGCTTTTATGTAATAATAGGATTTGTCTTACTTGTTTGTTTTGGTGACCTGTGAATACATGTATTGCATTTTTACACTTCATAATTGTATTTTGACTTTAAAATTTTTATCAAAGAGTAAATGACATAAATTCATGTACTCGTACCTAATCTCATCTCTTCACACACATCATATGTACTTTTATCCATCTTTCCACTTCTTACTTGTTAACAGTGTTGTATCAGACAGTTTGTTCCAACAAAAATCTAACACATTAAATATAAAGTGAACATTAAATTCAGCTGGCTTTTTGGCTTTTGACAAGAGTGACACAAAGTAACAAGTAAGTTAACCAGCTACAAAACAACATCATTGGACAACGTAAGATATTCAAATGTCAGCAAACTGACTTGGAAGGAAATACCAGTATAAGATATAGCCATCATTTTACAAATGTTGAACATAAACAGTACGCTCTAAATCTGTGAAAATGCTGAGATGCCGTGTCTGATGATTACATGGTCGCCGCGGGAGACGGTGAGTGTGACTTTCGAGTTTCACCTGCTTTCTGTTGCCCATACTCCCGAATGAATTTCTGGACCTGTAAATAATTCGATACATCCATCACAAATAAAAACAAGAGAACCTCATAGCGGGTGCCAACGCTCGGCAGTGGGTGCAGTTTTAAATAAATAAAAGCTTGTCAGAAGAATCACAGTGACCTTTGACCTAGTGACCCAAAAATGGGTGTGGGGTGTAGAACTCATAAAGGTGCAGCTACAAGTTTCAATGTTAGAGCCAATGTTAAGGTTTTAGCACGATGCGGACGGCAGACGCCGGACAGCTGACAACGAGCTGGCTATGACAATACCTAGGGTTTCTCCGAAAACAGCCGAGCTAAAAAATTACCAAAATGATTTTTGATTAAGAACATATTCAAAGCTTTTATACCAGGAACTTCACACATTATATAGGTATTGATATACACAAAAAAAAAGTTCATTGTCGGACAATGACTCTAAATGACTTGGTACTAAAGACACACAAGAAAGCTTCATTTGCTTATCATTTTTCAACAGAACAAGATGTGTTTGTGAAACACAATGTCCCCCTATATGACGTTTGACCTTAAGGATGACCTTGACCTTGTGAAGGATGACCTTGACCTTTCACCACTCAAAATGTGCAGCTCCATGAGATACACATGCATGCCAAATATCAAGTTGCTATCTTCAATATTGCAAAAGTATTCATAAAATAAGCGATTTGGGCCGCATTTATTTGACCTCTGACCTTGAAGGATAACCTTGACCTTTCACCACTCAAATGTGAAGCTCCATGAGATGAACATGCATGCAAAATCTCAAGTTGCTATCTTCAATATTGCAAAAGTATTTATAAAATAAGCGATTTGGGCCACATATATTTGACCTCTGACCTTGAAGGATGACCTTGACCTTTCAACCACTCAAAATGTGCAGCTCCATGAGATACACATGCATGCCAAATATTAAGTTGCTATTTTTAATATTGCAAAAGTATTCATAAAATGAGCGATTTTGGCCACATATATTTGTCCTCTGACCTTGACCTTTCACCACTCAAATGTGCAGCTTCATGAGATACACATGCATGCCAAATATAAAGTTGCTATCTTCAATATAGCAAAAGTTTTGCAAAATGTTTAAGTTGGCGCAAACAAACCAACAGACAGGGCAAAAACAATATGTCCCCCACTACTATAGTGGGGGACATAAAAATGGGTACTATAAAATGTTGAAAGTAGGAGTAAAATCATAATGTTTATTATTTTTATAAACTTGCAGACACATATTGTCCTTGGTTGAAATAGTTGAATGTCTATACCCAACAACATGCAACCTGCATCATTACTTATCAACCCAAATCACATGAAAGCAAATGTGACAATGAATCTGCCTGCAAATTGTTATTACTTTAAAATATTGATGACACTGAAGATCTCACCCAAGGCCAAGGTTAACTAATTGTCGAAGACTTGACTTGACTGTCTACATAGTTTTTTTGAACCTTTGTGACCACAGCTGTAAACTCCGCCTACTCATTATTATGGTTAATATTCCGACCATCTTTCATAAAGATTGCATCATAATTGCCACAAGATTTTTTCTAAGATTTGGCCATGTGCCTTTGTTCTTGAATGCACATGAACCAGATTCAAACTCCGTCTAGATATTGTCAAGATAAAATTTCTAATCAAGTTTCATCAACATTGAGTCATAAAAGTGGGTCAGAGAGTGGCAAATGATTTTTATACGATTTGTACCCGCATACAAAAGGCTGACTAAGGCGTTTGTGATTGGTTGTTAGCAGAGTGCCATGAACTGCACTTAAACTGATTGAGGAAAACATTCAGACCAAGTTACATCATGACTGGATGAATATTAGGCCTCCAGAGAATTAACACTCTCCCACTCAGAAGCAAAGTGAAAATGGCTATGTGCAAACAGCATAAAACCAGAACAGCCTGCGAGTAACTTGCAGTCTGTTCAGGTTTATGCTGTTTGTTGCTTATCAGTATGTGAGGGTTGGAAAAGAGCCTTCTTAACTTGAATCTAGTATTTAATTAAATAAACATGTAACTTTCTAAGGGACCACAAATGCGTCAAATATGTATCTAATGGTAAAGGGTTAACAAATAATAGTTGACGACCGCTGACACAGTATGACTAAATGAGCACTTGATGCAAAGGTGAGCTAAAATATTAATTACACACAACTTTATTTATGGAATATGATTCTTTTTCAAGTTAAATGAAGAAAAAAAGTTGCATACAATCTTTTTCACATGGTCCAGAGCCTTGCTTCCTTCCTTTCCATGGCAACTCTCCAAGTTGTAAGGTGGTCGTATAGTTACTTCATCCATCACAACAATATAACTCCAACCCACCGACTGTCTGTGATTCTGTAATATTGGATATTTCAAAACCAGCAATAAACTTGTTGACTTCTACAGTGTAACAAGAGCACCGCCTTGCAGGTGCAGGCCGCTCGTCTATTTTCTTTTTAAAGGTGAAGGGACTCTCATTTTCAATCACAAAAGAGGGGGGGGGTGGAGTGAAGTGGGTGTATAGTGTGGGGGCGGGGACATTTATTACATTATCTTCCAAAGATGCGAAAAAAAAATGCAAAAAATAAAATAAAATCGGGTGTGGGTTGGGGGGGATTCTGGGTGCGATGGTTGGACGGTATTTCAAGCATAAAATAAAAAATATATAATAAATATTTGTGTTTTTAATAATAATTTGGGGGGTGGGGTGGGGTATAGTGTGAAAGTGTGGTGGTCATAAATGAGAGGATCTTAAAAAAAAAAAAAAAAAAAAAATTAGGGGGGAAATTCGGGGGGTGGGGGGGAGTGGGGGGGGGGGTTTCTCGGGGTGCGATGGTTGGACAGTATTTCAAACATAAAATAATAAAAATAAATATTTGTGTTTTTTAATCGTTTCAAAAAAAAAAATTGGGGGGGTGGGGTATAGTATAGTGTGAGGGTGTGGTGGTCATTTGTGAGATGATCTTAGAAAAAAAAATAGGGGGGGAGGGATTCGGGGGGGGGGGGGGAGAGAGGGGAGGACACGGGGGATGGTTTGGATGAGTCTATTGTGGGTATGTCAGTAAGACGTAGTTTTGTCAAGTATCAATCAAATCTAATCATAAATAAAGAAGTTATGGCAAATTTAAGGCAAAATTATAATATTTGACCTTGAGAGTCAAGGTCATTCAAAGGTCAAGGGTAAAATTCAACTTGCCAGGTACAGTAACCTCATGATAGCATGAAAGTATTTGAAGTTTAAAAGCAATAGCCTTGATACTTTAGAAGTAAAGTGGATCGAAACACAAAATTTAACCATGTATTCAAAGTACTAAGTCAAAAAGGGCCATAATTCCGTAACAATGACAACCAGAGTTATGCAACTTGTCCTTTTACTGTACCCTTATGATAGTTTGTGAATGTTCCAAGTATGAAAGCAATATCTATGAAAGTTTAGGGGTGAAGTGGACCAAACACAAACTTTCAATTTTCTAAGTATAAAGGGCCCATAATTCCGTCCAAATGCCAGTCAGAGTTACTTAACTTTGCCTGCACAGTCCCCTTATAATAGTTAATAAGTGTTGCAAGTATGAAAGCAATAGCTTTGATACTGTTAGGAATAAAGTGGACCTAAACACAAAACTTAATCAAATTTTCAATTTTCTAAGTATAAAAGGGCACATAATTCTGTCAAAAATGCCAGTCAGAGGTTACATTAATTTGCCTGCACAGTCCCCTTATGATAGTTAGTAAGTGTTGCAAGTATGAAAGCAATAGCTTTGATATTTAAGGAAATAAAATGGACCTAAACACAAAACTTAACCAAAATTTTCAAATTTCTAAGTATAAAAAGGGCACATAATTCTGTCAAAATTTCATGCTAGAGTTATCTAACTTTGCCTGCCCAGTCCCCTCATGATAGTAAGTAAGTGTACCAAGTTTGAATGCAATAGCATTGATACTTTTTGAGAAAAGTGGACCTAAACGCTAAACTTAACCGGACGCCGACGCAGACGCCAAGGTGATGACAATAGCTCTTTTTTTTTCTTCAAAAAATAGATGAGCTAAAAATGAGTAACTAGACGTCCATTACCAAAAACAAAATTGCCAAAAGGTCCCAAAGCGCCCATCAAAGTCCTTAAGTAACTTGACTGTGTAATTTTCACTAGGCTTCACTATTAAACTGCAACCCCTGGCAGTAATTATTTTTTAACACAGTCAAGACATCATAACGACACATTTTTTTAATATTCTTAATAGGTTTCATGATGAGTAGGTAACAAATGTGAAATCTAGAGTTATTTATGTTTTTACTATTTCCAGATAAGGAGAACTGCCCTGCCTCTGATGGCAGACATTTTTTAATGGACCTTAATCATAATTACTCAAGTTCAAACAAGGCTTCATAAAGATTGGGCAATAAATGTGAAAGCTAGATTGTTCACATGCGAATCTTTACTTTGACCTAATGACCTTCCTAGTTTTAACCCTTTGTGACACAGTTTCGAACACGATGGACATATCATTGCGACAAATGTTCTGACCAGGTTTCATCAAGATTGGGCAATAAATAATGCCTCCAAAGTTTTAACAAGCTATTTCTTGCTTTTTTCATATCCATAAGGATGGATGAACAATTAGAAATAATTCAGTTTAAGACCTTATACAGTAATGATAAAAAATCTTAATTTACAAACTTGTTCGATTTAAGAGGGATCAGCTGACCCAGTTTTATTCTCAGCAAAGATTTCATTGGTGAAAAATGTTCTGACCATAGTTTCATGAAGATTGGCCAATAAAGGTGGCTAATATAGTGTCAACATGTTTTCACTATAGCCATGTAAGGAAAACTGGGGGCCATTTTTTCAAGAAACCAGAAGAATTTTTGAACTCATTCGAGAAGTCATAAGAACAAGTGTTCTTACTAAGTTTCATTTAGATTGCACTAAAAATGTCACTTCTAGTGTTTTAACAAGGTTTCACTATAGCTATATACATGTATAAAGCAAAAATGCCCCCCCCCCCCAGGCTGCCATGTTTTTTGACCCAACATAACCATTTTCGAAAATCGGCCGAGCTATTATTAGAACACATGTTTTGAACAAGTTTCATAAAAATTGGACTATGAATGTTACTCCTATAGTTTTAACAAAGTTTTACTATAGCCATATAAGGAAAAATACCCAGCCCCCTGGCGGCCAGGTTTTTAACGCATGGCAGACAAATGGCCATCACAAAAGCTCACCTTCAGCATGTTGAGCTCAGTGAGCTAAAAAATACACTATTAAGGCAATTTTAAAGGAGTTACAGTGTGCAAAATTCGCACTAGCCGAAAGGTTTAGGCTAGTGGGAATGAAAAAATTTATATAGTCGGAAATTTAACTTTTTATGTATGCGTATAAGAATTTGGGGTATTACTTTAAAATCTGAATTTTACACACTGGAGTGAATACACATATTCTTTGGGAAACTTACGTTTAAACAATTGTATTGAACAACTGCTGGCCCTCTGGAGAGACTCCTACTCCAATGTAATTGACTTGCCGTTTTTTTCTCTTCAATATTTGAACGTAACCTGTTGCTGATCTTTAGAACAATTAAAGTAATAAAAATAGTATTTGTATTGGTGATGAGGTGAAAACAATGTTAATGCACGAGTAAGACAATAATAGCAGAGAATTTGCTCCAAATATACAAATTCACAATCAATATAGAATAAGTCAGAAAGACACTTCAATCAACATGACATGTTTATTATGAACAAAACAGAATCTTTCACATGAATAGAATAGTGACAAAATAACACTGAATAAATAAACCAATATGCCATGATATAAAATTATACATGTTTACTACATGTAGAACATGAGAAATAAAAATTAAAAAATTGTCATCACATGGTTTTACCTTGCCAAGATTCAAGGTTGATACGGGTGGTGGTGATGTGTCCTTGTCTGCCTCTTTGATGACCTGTACATCACTGACATAGGCCAGATTAAACAGCTTAACATCATGAACACTGTGCTTGCCACTGGCTGGGGTACATTCTTTTGGTTGTAGTTAAGTGTAAAAGGAAACGAAAAACAGAATTTCTGAATTAATGCAACAATTTAAGTAAAAATGGCGGGGCAGAGGCCAACGCGTATCCCCATGCCGCATTACCATGGTTGGTAATGGGTCCATGCATAGTTGAGATTGACCGTATTGTCATCGGTGTAGAAATGAAGAAATTATAGTAAAAGACAATTTTGGGTGGGTGTGGCCTATTATGGGCGGGGCGCCCCAGGGTTGGTAATGGGGCCTTACATAGTTGAGATTGACCGTATTGTCATAAGAGATATTCAGTATCAATTTGAAGTAAATTGGTGTAAAAATGAAGAAATTATAGTAAAATGCAATTTTGGGTGGGCGTGGCCTATGTGGGCCGGGCGCCCCAGGGTTGGTCATGGCGCCATGCATAGTTAAGATTGACCGTATTGTCATAAAAGAGGTTCAGTATCAATTTGAAGTGAATCGGTGTAGAAATGAAGAAATTATAGTAAGGCAATTTTGGGTGGGCGTGGCCTATGTGGGCAGGGCAACCCAGGGTTGGTAATGGGGCCATGCATAGTTGAGATTAACTGTATTTTCATAAGAGAGGTTCAGTATGAATTTGAAGTGAATCGGTGTAGAAATAAAAATATTATAGTAAAAGGCAATTTTGGGTGGGCGTGGCCTATGTGGGCGGGGCGCCCCAGGGTTGGTTATGAATGGGGCCATGCATAGCTGAGATTGACTGTATTGTCATAAGAGAGGTTTCAGTATCAATTTGAAGTGAATCGGAGTAAAAATGAAGAAATCATAGTAAATGGCAATTTTGGGTGGGCGTGGCCTATGTGGGCGGATGCCCTAGGGTTGGTTATGGGGCCATGCATAGCTGAGATTGACCGTATTGTCATAAGAGAAGTTCAGTATCAATTTGAAGTGAATTGGTGAAGAAATTAAGAAATTATAGTAAATGGCAATTTTGGGTGGGAGTGGACTATGTGGGCGGGATGCCCTAGGGTTGGTAATGGGGCCATGCATAGCTGAGATTGACCGTATTGTCATAAGAGGTTCAGTATCAATTTGAAGTGAATCGGTGTAGAAATGAAGAATTTATAGTAAAAGGCAATTTGGGTGGGCGTGGCCTATGTGGCCGGGGCGCCCCAGGGTTGGTTATGGGGCCATGCATAGTTGAGATTGACCTTTTTGTCATAAGAGAGGCTCAGAATCAATTTGAAGAAAATCGGTGCAGAAATGAAGTTAATGTAAAATAACATAAAAAAATGAGTGAAAATCTCTGAGCCCGCCCGGCCCCAACCCCCATATCTTTTGACCCAGGGGTCAGATAAACATTCCGTCACTGTCACTGTCGCACATATGCTCATAGCTACCATGTATGTAAGTTTCAAGGTTCTAGTGCTAATAGTGTAGGAGGAGCAGGTGGCCAAGATGGACTGACAGACGCACATCTATACAATATCCCCACTTTTTCTCCGAAAAAACGTGGGGATAAATATAAACGATTTACCTTCAAAGATTTATTTAATTCCTGTTAAATGCATATGAAATGTGTTTATTTACAGCGTGTTTTACCAAGCAAAGCTGATAGTTTCATATCCACTATGCGCCACAGGTGGTTAGCGTGTGGCTATGATATTAATTAGTGAAAACATCATTTTGAATGATAAATAATCATATTATAACGAAAAATTAACTTTTCTGAAAAAAAATATTTCACTATCAAATATATATATAACAAGGTATGCAACTCAAAATCAGCCCAAAACAGGGTGCATCGCTTTGAACAGCCATATCTTCATCAATTTTGCACGATCTCGGTCTTATTCAACGCAGAAATGAATTTCCTTTCTGGAAATGTATATGTCTTGCAATATTTTTACAAATGCTGGGTCAACTTTTAAGAAATAACACGATACACAACACGCATGACCCAGTTGACAGTGATCATGCTGTCTTTAAGACTGAAATCTTCACGGAGTAAAGGGCAACTTCCCTACAAAGTTCATGTAGTTCGATACCATAATTCAATAAAACGTATGAAAAAACATTATTACCGTTCTTGTCGTTACATTCTGCATCAAGACTAACTGTCCAGCGCCGTTTGAAACCTTTGTTTACATACATTTCAACTAACTGACATTTTAAACATACGAGTGATTTCATTGGTCCAATGCGGAGGTGTGTCTTTACAACTGGAGATTTCATTCATAAAGAATACATGATCACTGTCAACTGGGTCATGCGTGTTGTGTATCGTGTTATTTCTTAAAAGTTGACCCAGCATTTGTAAAAATATTGCAAGACATATACATTTCCAGAAAGGAAATTCATTTCTGCGTTGAATAAGACCGAGATCGTGAAAATCGCTGCACAATTGATGAAGATATGGCTGTTCAAAGCGATGCACCCCGTTATGGGGTGATTTTGAGTTGCATACCTTGTTATATATATATTTGATAGTGAAATATTTTTTTTCAGAAAAGTTAATTTTTCGTTATAATATGATTATTTATCATTCAAATGATGTTTTCACTAATTAATATCATAGCCACACGCTAACCACCTGTGCTATGCGCATGGGTACCTTGTATCATGACAGACATACTCAGTGATTTTTTTTGCTTTAATTTGTTACAGCCTGTGCCTTTTGAATTGGGAAAATTAGCGCGATTAACTGTGAAATTGGGAAAAATAGCGCGATAAACCATGAAATTGGGAAAAATTAAGCATAATAAATAAGATTATAAGTAACAGAAGTGATATTGTTTTTTAAGTGCATGTTCAGGGAGTTTTCTAGAAAAGGAGTCTGGTCAAATTGGGATTTTTTTTAATCAATAAAAGTGGCAAGTTTGGGAATTATTTATGGACAAAAATGACTAAATTCAAGTTATATATTTTGTAAGATGTTTAAAAAAATAAAGTTGAGACCTAGATTTATGAAGTCCTAATTAAGTTATATGAGACTTCTTTTTAAAGAAAAAAAAAAAAAATTTTTTTTTTTTTTTTTTTTTGGAAGTTGGGCTTTTTTGGGGAAATTTTGGTCAGATTTTTGGGAAAAAACGTGTTGGGAAAAAGCCGAAAATCGGCTGTAAATTTGAGCAAAAAAAATCACTGATACTGAAAAGGGAGAGTACTCGATTGCAATAGGCATAATGCCAACAAAACATATTTTATTCAACCTTAAACAGCACTTTAACTTTTTTTTTATTTCTTTTTTATAATTAAACAAGTTTCTGAATTATCTGGCATTCTTCTTTTGAGCAAAATGGGCATAAAAAAGGGCTCAAGTATTGCATAACCACAAATGTTGGCTTCAATAATTTTTGTTTAAATAAATTGCAGCATATATTTTACATTTGAAAGATATTATAAAATAAGCAACCAATCCAGACAGGGTTTTTCCACTGAATATGAGAATATCACCTTCCACGAAATGAAAGCACAGCTTTTATGCTTGATACAATTTTTTCTGCAAAATATGAGCAAGTGAAAGTATTTTTATTTTTTTATAAATCAAACTAATGTGTTTACACTGGGCCAGTTGTCTGCTTCACTTTGCACTTATGGAAATTTAATGGAGGACCAATAAAATGTGTCTGTGGAATATGTATAAATTTGGATTATTTTAGTGAAAGTAAGATTTTGAAAAGCGATCATGAATGGTACTAGTTTTTCCTCATTTTGGTTGTGTTTGTATTAATTTTCAAAACCAATAATGTTAGTGAAACTAAATTAATACTCCTAATGCATACGTGTTATCAACAGAGCTAAATGTTCTTAATGTTAACAAAATAATCGATACCAGCAGATGCTCGGTGTGACAGAATCTTACAATATTCATTTTGTAAACGCGCAAGATATATTCCGAGAAGTAAAATACACTACAGTCTGGCCAACTTGTGTCAAGTCTTACCTAGTCTTAAGATGGCTTTAACATTTTGAAGCTTATGCCAGTTATGGGACAATTTAATAAATACAAATGGCTTGCAAAATTTAGGCAGTCAGCATAATTCAAATACATAACAGTCTGCCATTGTTGTTACTCATTGTGAAATAAAAAAATGTCAATTAATATAAGATGTTACATAAATTGAGGCATGATCTTGTCAATGTTATTGCAGTTCGACAATCATTTTCAATGAATAACACAATTAACGTCACTACACGTGAATGTTTTAACAATCAAGGATACTGATGGCGAGCATTTTGGTCTGGAGATCGAAAGCCAGGACTTCCCCCTGAACTTTTTGCTGATAACATGTTGTGCAAGTTATTATACTGCCGATAGTAAAGTATTCATGTTCGGCCATAATCTTCATTTTTTCACAACACAGACATTGGCAAATGTGGGTAAAACACAAAACAAATCCGAATGCGTAAGCCGGAAGTTGAGATAAATATGTCGTGCGTTTTTATTGGTTCGAAATTAATCTTTAGGTTACATACAACTTACTATATTATTAACCATTGTCTACCTTTTTTTAAACAAGTGATGTCTTATATAACCATTGTGTGTGCTTAAGCAAAGAATAACTACAAACATGCATGAATCTGGGAAAAAAACATAAACAAATTGTTCATTAAATAAAAAAATGAACTTTCATTCTTATTACCTTTAATTGAACATGGATTTTTTTTTTTTAAACTGGATACGTTCCATTGAACATTACTTTATAAAATATATAATAAACCACGGAGCGTATATCTAGTAGAGTACGTATGTCACTTCAAACAAAATCTTACATGGTTTTAATCACAAGAGGCTACAATACCAAGAGCACAATATTTTTGATGACACATAACTTCTTTCCTGCTCTTTTTTTATCACTAAAAACAAAAGTAATTTTTCTGAATATATAGCAAATTGTTGTTTTTTTTCTCTACCGAAAGTTTTTATTCTTTCTTATTTCATAATTTGCCATAATACAAGTTAATTGATTACTCATATCATAACCACTCACTTAACATCTGTGCTTGTTTGTTTTATATGTGACAAACTGCATTAAAAAACTTTCTCATTTAAAATAAAACTCTGTTTAAAAATTATATCGGTATAAAACATTTACACCAGTTAAATTATCTGGAAGTATTAAAATATTTCTGCTGAATAATAAACTACACATATTCTTTCTTAATTTTTTCATTAATTTGTCAGTTTTGGCACTGATTAATCATCAAATATTTTCAGGACTTCTTCCAATCATTATTGCAACCTTTTCATTTTTAAGTTAACCATAAAGAGTCTGCAAGGGATATATCTGCTGCCATGAAAACTATTATTTCTGTGAAGAAACAACAACACAACAAGATATAACAAGATATAAAACAACACACACTACTAAATGTATGACTTTTATTGCATTAACAAATCATTCTCATAAGCATAACATATTCATCACCAATATATGTATAGTTACAAATAAGATGACAAAAATAAATATCATACTTTTGTTGTCTCAGCAACAAACATTACATTATACATACTATTCAAATCGTTATTACAAGTGCCAACATATAGATCTTAGTTTTACAACATCGTTACTTCATATTAAAATGTATCATAACTGTTAAATAGTGCCAACATGTTAAGACTTTACAAACAACATATCATTTATCATTTTCTTTGCGATATTTCCTCAAGAATGTAATCCAAATGAAATGAATGCATTTCTTGCCCTTCTTTTAATCATCAGTTCAAAAATATCTTCTAGATACCTAATACTATTCACACCTTTTCCCCTAATTTTTACATATATAAAACAAATATATTAACTTTTCTCTACTTTTATTACTGAATATTCATTTATTTAACAACCAAATATAATGGCAATTAATTGTTTTATTAACCCATTGCCTTAAAATAGTTATATATTTATATATATATTTTGTCTCATATGGATGTTTTGTGTTTTTTATATGAAATTAAAATGCACACAGGATTCAATATTTTCTTACTTAACATGTACTAACTTACTCTAACAAACATAAATGCTCCTAAGCAGTATTCATTGGCAGCATTCATAAGTACACAGCTAGTAAGTGTAACACGATTTCATGAAATCACAAAAAAGGATAACAATGAACAACACTAAGTATGCTTCATGTCAGCCAGAGCCAAGACTATTTCCTTTAACAACACAGTTGGCTACAAAGCTGTCTAATTCTACTATTTACACCAGTTAAGATCCATATTGACATTAACTACATACTATTTAAAATTAATTTACAATCAAGAGCATTGCAAAGCTTCAAATTAAACATTGATTAAGTTAACATAATTAAGTTAACAAAGAAAGAGCATGTTATCTTTCTATTATTTTATAATTACATCAAGTAATCTCTTGATAAGGGCGTAACTATGCAAATAAAATGGTAAATACATACTGACATTTAATCTATTGTGCATATCAATTACAATGCACAAAAAGTCCATTATGCACAACCTTTCGCTTATTCTGCATACCAAATTTCCAATAAACATAATATTATCCCACTAATGGACATTTTTGCAAGAGGCAGAATGGAACTGTTTTTTCTCTGTTGGGAAATATCCAAAATTAAGCCAGCATTGTCTCAATAGTGAGCTGTGTAAAAGAGCAGTGTTCAGTATTGTACTTGAGAACTTGCTAATTGCAAGGCAGGGCTATAGATCATTACCTGCCATATCTTAGGTGATTTAGTAATGGCAAGTTTAAGACAATAACTTTTCTTTACAGTATCTACAGTAAGATGAAACAAAGCTTTTTATTTAATTAACAAGGGACAAAATTGTCACAAAACCAGGTTTTCAGTTGAAAAAAGTCTGATAAAGGGAGACAATTTAAAATGTGTATTGTTAACCCCCTTGTGTAAAATTGACCATTATTTCAATTAGAAAAAAAAGAGATGTGTTCGTCAGAAACACAATGCCCCCTATTGAGCCCCTTTGAAATAATAAAATTTTTGTTTGTTTTGTTTTGACCTTTGACCTTGAAGGATGACCTTGACCTTGAACTTCCATCATCCAAAATGTGCAGCTTCATGAGAACGCCGCTTTGAAAATGTTTTTATTTTTGGTGACCTTTGACCTTGAAGGATGACCTTGACCTTCCATCACTCAAAATGTGAAGCTTCATGAGATACACATGCATGCCAAATATCAAGTTTCTATCTTCAATAATGCAAAAGTTATGGCCAATGTTAAAGTGTTTCTTTCGGACGGACGAACAGACTGACATACACACAAACTGACATACTGACGGACAGTTCAACTGCTATATGCCACCCTATCGGGGGAATAAAAAGTCTGATAAAGAGAGACAACTCAAAATCAAAATGTGCATTGTTACTGATTGTTCATAGTTACATAGTTGTTTCAAAATCTATTTTTAGTTGTGGCGTCCTTGACCTTGGAGATGTTGACGTAATTCTTTCGCGCGACACACTGTCCAACTAGAGCTTTGTCACAAACGTGACGTATACCCCCACGTGCCGCAATGACACAGACTATTCTGCATTCTGTCTTCACAAAACAAAAGAATCAAATTTATTGCGATTTTTAAGAATTATAATGCCATTATCATTATGGCCATTTCGATCTTTGAACTCTTGAATTCTTTCACATGACATGCCGTCAAAATTTATGGCAATTTTTTTACTTTTGAACTCCAAGTGTGACCTAGACCTTGGAGTTATCGACATAATTCTTTTGCATGACACATCGTCCAATGATTGTGAACAAATGTACCAAATTTTTAAAATCTCACAATAAATGACATAGTTATGGCCCAGACAAGCTCATTTATGGCCATTTTTGACCTTTGAACTCAAAGTGTGACCTTGACCTTGGAGTTATTGACGTAATTCTTTCGCACGACACACCGTCCAATAATGGTGAACAAATGTGCCAAATGATTTTAAAATCTCACAATGAATGACATAGTTATTGCCCAGACAAGCTTATTTATGGCCATTTATTATCTTTGAAAAGTGTGACCTTGACCTTCCAGATATTGATGTAATTCTTTTGCGTGACACACCGTCCCATGATGGTGAACAAATTTGCCAAATGATTTTAAAATCTAACGATGAACGACAAAGTTATGGCCCTGACAAGCTTGTTCCGCCCGCCAGCCCGCCGACATTCGCCAATCTAATAACCAGTTTTTACCTTTAGAAAACCTGGTTAAAAATATAATATATATAGTCTATTATGGTACATTCTAATATTAACAATATTAAACAAAATCTATACAATAGCACACATGTATATGTCTCTCTTTCTCTCTATATATCTATACAATAGCATACATGTATATGCCTCTCTTTCTCTCTATATATCTATACAATAGCACACATGTGTATGCCTCTCTTTCTCTCTATATAATGTATATGCCTCTCTTTCTCTCTCTATATATATTATAAAGAGCGATTAATTTCCTCAATCCTAATCAAGAGCTCTGTAAATTCAGGAAATATATGTGAACATTAAACACGTACAAAATGTATACTAGCAAATGTAAAATTGCCAGTGATTTTACACTAAATAAAACAGATGAATTTGATAACTATTGGTCAGGCTATAAATCATTCTCTTTGAAACTCACTGGAAAAAATATTGGCGAACAAATTAAAACTTGAAATGCAAAATGATTTAATCAGAGAACAACCACTTACAATATTAATGAAAATCAAAATGTGAACATCATAATAAAAAAATTGAAAATTCTAGATTATTATTCAGTAAACAATGGACCTTAAGAAGTCAAAACAATAGCTCTATAACTTCAAGTTCATGTTATACACATCTATTATTGACACACAACTATACCATCCACCTTTTAAAAGTTCTCCACCTAGACAGTGATGGCAGATTGCAGAACCCTGCCTCCCCTAAGTCCCATCCTGCCCCAACCCACCCCATCATCTTTTTACCTGATCACATTATTAGACAGATATTGCATTTGCAGCTTCATTACATTTCCACTAGTTTTATTATTTACAGAAACAATATTTGAAATAAAAATACATGTAATATGAAATAACCATACATATAAATAACACATGCTACATGTACGAGTCGTTCTCTGCGAAAACAGGGCTAATGAATGTGCCAAAAGTGACATCCCAGATAAGTCGATGCAGTCGACACTGGCTAATCAGGGACTACCCTTTCTGCTTAAACAGAATTTTCCCTAAGAAAAGGCTAAGCTGCCTTTAAAAGAAAATACCATACAAGTGCAATTTGTTGTATCAGATTAGCCTGTGTAGACTTCATAGGCTGATCTGAGACCACACATTAAGCACATTAATTTAGCCCTGTTTTCCCTGAACAAGGCTAATATAAACATAACATATGCTACATGTATGTATTGAAAATAAGCCAGAGGGATAATAAGACTAAGAACTCTGAAGTTCTTTTTGACAAAATAGAACCTTGCCTTTTTCAAATCTTAGGTTGAGCACTGAAACAACACTTAAACAACAAGACAATAAAGCGTCCACATATAAATTTAAATTTACTGTTGTGTTATTCAGAGAAGTTTACAATTTAAAAAAAGTAATACAAAGTGTAAACTGTAAAATGGATTCACTAATAGCTTTTGAAATTTTGAGGCATTTCATATACAAACAAAACTTATTTTTTTACTCAACCTATATCTTGAAAGATAATCTGAACTGTTATAATCATAAAGGTCTACCGTACATTGGACTCAGAACAGCCATAAGCATGTAAACTGTACATAACTTTTTTTTCCAAACTGGATTATTATTACCAAGTCTGAAGTCCTTCATTAGACAGAAATTGGTTTAATACACAATCACAGCATATTACATGAAGTGTTTTCAATGCCTTGAATGACCTTAAATGTTGATTCTGTACATATCATTTGATGTGAAATGATGGATGCTTAACTCTTTGTTTTGTACATATCATATACAGTGAAGAATAAAATAATAACCAGTCCAGTAATGTTTGTTCATGCAGAATAATTTCTGTTTAATTTCATCTTTTTTATGTAATATGTATGGGGTTTTTAGGGTCAAAATACTGGTAAACTTGATTTTTCCCCTATCAAATATTTTCTGTGCAGCTTTATATATTTTCAATTCACAAACATTCTCTTTATTACTTCCATTAAAATTTGACTGAAAACCAGCGTAATCAGTTTATTATATCTACCACATATGCAAAGATTCATGCACAATCTTCTTAAGAAGTTTCTCACAACAGCTTGTCCTCAGTTTGGCAAACATCCACTGACACAGATCATCCTATTACGCAATATCCACCACATGCCCCACCCCCTTGAGTTCCGCCTTTATAGAAATCCACACCACCTTTTTTAGTGTCTGTCTCCCATAGGCCAGGTGTTTGTATTATCTGGAACATAACAACAAAAAGTAAACAAGAGGGCCATGATGGCCCTAAATCGCTCACCTGACTAACCGAATACAATCCCAACCCAGTTTTCATCAAGATAAACATTGTGACCAAATTTCATAAAGATTAGATGAAAACTGTGACCTCTATTGTCTACACAAGGTTTTACTATTATTTGACCAAGTGACCTAGTTTTTGACCCCAGGTGACCCAAATACAATCCCAACCCAGATTTCATCAAGATAAACATTCTGATCAAATTTGATAAAGATTGGATGAAAACTGTGACCTCTATTGTCTACACAAGGTTTTTTTATTATTTGACTTAGTGACCTAGTTTTTGACACCAGATGACCCAAATACAATCCCAACCCAGATTTCATCAAGATAAACATTATGACCAAATTTTATAAAGATTGGATGAAAACTGTGACCTCTATTGTCTATACAAGGTTTTTCTATTATTTGACCTAGTGACCTAGTTTTTGACCCCAGATGACCGAAATACAATCCCAACCCAGATTTCATCAAGATAAACATTCTGACCAAATTTCATAAAGATTGGATGAAAACTGCGACCTCTATTGTCTACACAAGGTTTTTCTATTACTTGACCTAGTTTTTGACCTAGTTTTTGACCCCAGATGACCCAAATACAATCCCAACCCAGATTTTATCAAGATAAACATTCTGACCAAATTTCATAAAGATTGGATGAAAACTGTGACCTCAACTGTCTACACAAGGTTTTTCTACTTTTTTACCTTGTTTTTGACCTAGTGACCTAGTTTTTTTACCCCAGGTGACCCAAATACAATCCCAACCCAGATTTCATCAAGATAAACATTCTGACCAAATTTCATAAAGATTGGATGAAAACTGTGACCTCTACTGTCTACACAAGGTTTTTCTATTATTTGACCTAGTTTTTGACTCCAGATGACCCAAATACAATCCCAACCCAGATTTCATCAAGATAAACATTCAGACCAAATTTCATAAAGATTGGATGAAAACTGCGACCTCGATTGTCTACACTAGGTTTTTCTATTATTTGACCTATTATGTGACCTAGTTTTGACCACGTGACCTAGTTTTTGACCCGGGATAACCAAAATACAATCCCAACCCAGATTTTATCAAGATAAACTTTCTTACCAAATTTCATAAAGATTGGATGAAAACTGTGACCTCTATTGTCTACACAAACAAATTGTTGACGGACACACGCACACATATATGGGCGCCGGCCAAAAACAATATACCCCTGATCATTCATAAAAATATTCATAGTACAGACATCACTTAAAATGTGTGTTTATATGATTCCATTATCTCCAGTTTAGTTTTCCAGTATGTTCACATCAGATTAAATCAAAACCATTTATTAATTTTTTTCGCTTTCGCTTACCCTGACAGTTATACATGTAATAAAGTAGAGTTTGACTTTTTTGGCACATGAGCGGGGACAAGGGGGTATTAATGATTTTAGCATCCCTGATTACAAACTGATACAACATTAATTAATACTGCTGTATTATGTATAGAGAATACTAGGTTAGGATTGAATACAGATAAGTATATTAAGCCAGGCTTATAAAACCAAAACCATGAGCCTTTGTTTTGCAAACCAAGCAAAGGAACTTATATATTACATTTACCAAGCAAAATAAACTTATCTGTTTTGTTACATGCACCTGGTATTCTATATAAATAATCCCATTACTGTTTATTCTTTCTGTGGAATTTTTGAAAAAACAAAAACAACAAGGGACAAAATTGTCACAAAACCAGGTTTTCATTGTGAAAAAAAAATCTGATAAAGGGAGAAAACTCAAACTGAACTTTTGAAATGACCAAAAAAAATTAACCCCCTTTGTAAGTTTTTTTTTTTTTTTTTTAATATATTTTTAGTCGTGGCGACCTTGACATTGGAGATATTGACGTGATTCTTTCGTGGGACACACCGTCCAATGATGGTGAACAAATGTGCCAAATGATTTTAAAATCTCACAATGAATGACATAGTTATGGCCAGGACAAGCTCATTTATGGCCATTTTTGACCTTTGAACTCAAAGTGTGACCTTGACCTTGGAGATATCGACGTAATTATTTCGCGCGACACACCGTCCAATGATGGTGAACAAATGTGCCAAATGATTTTAAAATCTGACGATGAACGACATAGTTATGGCTCGGACAAGCTCATTTATGGCCATTTTTGACCTTTGAACTCAAAGTGTGACCTTGACCTTGGAGATATCGACGTAATTATTTCGCGCGACACACCGTCCAATGATGGTGAACAAATGTGCCAAATGATTTTAAAATCTGACAATGAACGACATAGTTATGGCCCGGACAAGCTTATTCCGCCAGCCCGCCAGCCAGCCAGCCCGCCAGCCAGCCAGCCCGCCCGCATTCGCCAATCTAATAACCAGTTTTTTCCTTCGGAAAACCTGGTTAAAATACCCCTGAAAAACAAGAAGACCATCAAAAGTGTCCATGAAAAAAGTTAAATGATGTCTTAATTCTGCTCTGCACATTTTAGCTGTTTTGTAAAAATAAACCTTAATATGAGCCTCCCTCGCAGAAAAAAGGGTTTAATGCCTGTGCGTATTGTCTGCCCAGGCTTATTTGGAACAACTCTTTATTGAAATACATTAAAATCCGTTTTAGTCAGTGCCAACCTAATGATGGATATGCCCCTACATGCTTACTTTTTCCACTAGCTCCTCGAAGGCACACTGCACCCCTTCTTTAGTTTTCGCACTGGCCTCAATGAACAACATCTGGTGCTTCCTAGCAAACTTCAATCCATCCTCTTTACTCACCTCCCGTCTGGCCTGTTGATGGATTGGACAAGGAAAATAATGATTGAGCTTCTCTCTGGGAAAACAAGGGCTACATGCATGTGCGAAAAGTGTTGTCCCAGATTAGCCTGTGCAGTCCACACAGGCTAATCAGGGATGACACATTCAGCCACAACTGAATTTTTGCTATGATGAGGCCTCCTTAAGAAGAAAAATAACATAAAACCGGAAAGTGTCGTCCATGATTAGCCCGTGCGGACTACACAGACTTATCTTTGACACAACTTTCAGCACCTGTATAAAGACCGTTTTCCCCAGATCATGAATCAATTTTACTTAACAAACTAGTCAAATTCCCCAAGTAAAAAGGGAATCAATTTTGAATTAGAAAAAAACAACAGCTATCTATTTTATTGATAATCAGATGAAACCCATCTGACTTAGTGGTACAAGCTAAAAAGTAGGGATGGCATCGAAAACCAATATCGATATTCGAATGTTCGCAAATTCATTCAATTGAATATTCGAATATTCGCATAAAACGGCTGGATTGATTTTACCTTGTTATGTGTTAATTTCCATTGGTTAGTAAGTTATATCCGTTTGCTAAATACGAGGCTGTTTATTAACGTTGCTATCGAATAATTGTATCGCTGACGACTAATACTATGACCGATACTGTGATCAGGCACAAATAGAATGAAAAACATCGTGTCATAGAATTTTATTTTTTAATGATTCCACAGATTTGTAGCAGACCGCGCATATGTAAAACTAAGTTTACACACATTACACGTTGCTGTCTTCTTATCCACAGACCATGTAAAGTATTCCATACTGCAGAAAGGGCTGGTGGCATTTTCAGATTTTAATTATGATTCCTTGATGATTGTTTAATTTATATCATCTGTTACTTTTGAGTAATTCACATATTTAAATGTCTGTTCAAACTGTAATCACAAAAACTTAATTATTTTTTGCCAGTAAATTGAAGCCCTAAATTGGTACCTAATTGACAAACAACAGTTCGGGCCCTTTCTTATAGTAAGTTTATTGCATTGTGCGATTTGAGTAATTCACACATTTTAATGGCTGTACATACTGTGATCACAAAACTTAATTATTATTCGCCAGTCAATTGAAACCGTTAATTGGTACCCCATTGGCAAACAACAGTCGGGGCCTTTCTTAGAGCGTGTATATTGCATTGCGCAATCAACACTGATACGGGCCGCGTTATCAGTTTGACACGAAGAACATCACGTCAAACATGTTACTCCCGGGTGATTTCGGTTGCTTTTTAGTAAGCGGTTCGCAGGTCATTAAATATTGGTGAAATTACATTTGAACAAAAATATGCGAATATTATTTTTATTATTCGAATGCTGACCATTCAATCAAATATTCGAATATTCCAATAATTTTGCCGTCCCTACAAAAAAGGTAGAGTAAGGAATGATTCAAGGGCAATTCCTTAACAGTTCCTATAAATGATTTAGGGATTTCTAAGAAAAGTTATCCGATTGCCCTGTAATATGAGTAGTAAAATTTAAATGTATGGCTTTCAATTGTCTTGGCACACATGTGTTTTTGTTAGCTTTTCCAAGTATGATAAAGTTTTCACCAAATAAGTGACTATTATATAAACATGCACATGCAATCATGCATTTGGACATATTATGCATGTGTCACATATAGTGATGAAAATGAAAAGATTCATTGTAAGTGTCTGACTGATTTCCATAAATATCATCAAGCAACTATAATGACTAGTAAAAAATCATACAATATGTCGCTTTTATTACCTGTAGATCAATATGGCTAAAAGTCAGGTTGAGCATGAGTGGGCTCATGCAAGTAGCAATTATCAAACAATATCCCCAAAGACCAAAGGGCACTTTCAAGAAACACACTTAATTGACTTGATCTGCTTTTAAGATGTTTGAGCAATAAATGTGATTTCCAATCAGGTTATTTTCGGTCTTATGATACCGATGTTATCTTTGCCAAGATAATATTGGAGTTAATGTTCAGACCAATGTTTAAATTACGCAGTCAAGATGGTTTCTGATTGAAGGTTTTTAAATTATACAATAATTCTAAGTCTTGTACACATATTTTTCATCAAGTCATACCAGGGAAACTGCATCACCTTCCTCTGACCAAGTTTCATGAAAATTGAAAATAAATGTGTCCTACAAAGTGTTCCCAAGGCGAATGTTAAAGACAAAAAACAAACAATCAGTGTTTTTTCACTTTGGGGGAAAGGTGGCAGAGATGGGAGATTGTACAGCATAATGGGATTCTTTGGAGATGAGCATTATTAGATATTTTATTTCTTTTTGTGTTACATGTAGGTCAGGTGAAGTCCAAATTGTGCACATAAGGATGACAGGGTATTTGTTGAAAAGAAAATTACTTCAAATAAGGTAAATGCCGGTATTCTACAAAATGTTGGATGTACCATAATAATTATCTGGGCATTGAGATAACTTAAAGAGGGCTAATATTTACCAAGTACATGTACAAAGTGGAAGTGTGCATGTATGCAAGGAAAAGGTAATATGTAGGGGCTGATTATAAAGAATGTTAAATTATCCCTGCAATATTTTCACTATTGTCTAAATTTTGTAATATGTGTGTGGCTTAACTCACTACACAAACTTTTTCAAAGGCTCAATTATATATTGCTATAACAACATTTTCACACCAATATCATTGTAAAAATCATAGCAGTTTAAAGCGTTACTTTGTAGGTACACAGAATGCTTAAGTTTTTAGATGGAAGTATAAGGATAGATTCAAGATACCTGTAAATAACAGACCAAAAGTAACTATTAAAGGAATGTTGCACTTACATTCTGATTCTATTAAAATGGAAGCAGATAGTAAAATAATCATATAGCCAGATGGCTGTGGTCAACTAGAGCTGTATGTAACCATAGAAACAGAAACTTTAAAGCCACAAACCTTATTTTGCATAGTAAATTTAAGTAAAAATAAGAATTATATTTTATCTATGCCAATTAGAATATCTCTGGTGGAAACAAGGCATAAATCCGTATTTTTTTGCGCTTTAAAACTTAAAAAAAATCATGTTTTTCAAACTGGACGTATACGTCAAGAAATCCTACTTTCAGTTTTAAAAAGTGGTACCGTTTGAAAAATAATAAATTACTTGCTACTGTAACTAGGCTATAGATTTAATTTTATCTATGCCAATTAGAATATATCTGGTGGTTACGAGGTAGAAATCCATCTTTTTTGCTATTTAAAACTTAAAAATAATCGCGTTTGTCAAAATGAATGGACTTATACATCTAGAAATCCTACTTGCAGTTTTAAAAGCGGTACTGTTTGAAAAATAATAAATTACTTGCTAACAAGGATATAGATTTATTGACAATTTTGCACACTTTTAAATTGAATCTACATGTATATGTATTGATTAACATATATTTCATTTCAAAGTCAGAGGCAAGGTGTATGGCTTAAGCACATGTGACACATTTACCTAGTTGAAACAGGCAACCACATCTACCTATGTAAGGCTTTGAAACAACATGAAGAATATATAGGCATTGCTCAACACAGATAAGTTAATTCAGTGAGGCTTACAAAACTATGAGCCTTAGAGTGGTCAGGTTTTCTTGCACAAAAATAACAATTATTAATCTATTATATTCAAAACATACCTGGCTCTCAATATATCCCATCATTTTCACATTTTATTTGTTTAATATTGAAAAAAAAAAAAACACTGACAAAGCAAAACAAGAAACCATCTGAGACGGGTGATGCTCCCCAAAGTTTTTTTTGTCACAATATTGCACTATATATTCTGATAAAAGGAAACGTCTTGAGGGGCATAACTTTGGACATAATAATACGATGGATGATTATGCAACTTTAAAATTTCAAAGGGCCATAACTCTCTAAATAAATAATCTAACCAGAACCCACTAATAACATGCGCATCTCCTCAAGGTAGTTAAGCTTCCCATAAAGCTTCATTAAATTCCCGTAATAAGTTGCTGAGAAATAGTTCGGACAAGAATTGCACAGTATGTACAATGGAAAATTTCAAAGGGCCATAACTCTTTGACAAATCATCCGACGAGAACCGGCTAATAATATGCACATCTCCTCTTGGTAGTGAAGATTCCCAGAAAGTTTCATTGAATTCCGGTCATAAGTTGCTGAGAAATAGCCCCAACAAGAATTGCACTATATGTACAGTTAATGGAAAATTTCGAAGGGCCATAACTCTGTGAAAAATCATCCGACCAGAACCGGCAAATAATATGCACATCTCCTCTTGGTAGTGAAGCTTCCCATAAAGTTTAATTGAATTCTGGTCATTAATTGCTGAGAAATAGCCCGGACAAAAATTGTGCACGGACGGATGGACACACCCACGGACAGACGAAGCAGCGACTATATGCTCCCCCCAAAAATTTAGGGGGAGCATAAAAACTCATAACAACAGGAGGAAAATAAACATAATGCTATATGCAATATTTAATGTTTTTACAGCTTACTGGTACCTATATAACCCGTTAGGTTTTTTGTGGTATCTTCAAATGCTTATTTATAATTACTTTGCAACTGAGCTTGCTAAATTTTTGAGTTTTGAAATTTGAGGCAAAAAGAAACTGTCATGACAGGATTCGACATTAACTTTTTTTACAGCAAGACTATCGGACCAGCTTCTCTTAAAATGTACTTGCCCGAATCTGATGTCTACTAGACCATAAATGACACAGCAAAAAAACACAATTGTGTCATGTAACTGTTTAATCAAGATTTATCAGTAAATAATCAGGGAACACCAAAAAGTTATTTTGATGCCTAGAGTAAACAGTTTTTGCTTTTCTTCGTCAAATTCAAGCCATTGGAACTCAATTTTCCATTTAGGATCAAATTTACGTTTTCGTTTTTCTTAATATTTACGTTTCCTGTCAGTTTTACCGTTGGATTCTTCTTTATTAACTGATTTGTCGGACGAAAATCCGACCTTGAACAAAGTCATTCTTTAAATTACATTCTCTTGTCTGCTACGCCAAAATGTTTACATTGACAATACCGATTTTCCATAGAAGTGGTAAAAACATGCTGTAAAGTTTTACGACACTGCAGAAAATCATTAATATTCATGACAACTTGACCAATGAAAACAAGAGGGCCACGATGGCCCTATTTTGCTCACCTGAGAGGACTAGGTTCATTCAATCTTTACCAAATGTCAAACTTGACCTAGATATTGTCCAGACAAACATCCTGGTCAAGTTTCATCATTATTTCATCTGCGAGTCATGATCAATGTGCCTATGAAGTTTCATGATCCTAGACGTAAGCATTCTTGAGTTATCATTAGGAAACCATTTTTCTAAGTTGAGTCACCGTGACCTTGACAGCCATTGTGTGAATACTTTTTTTGGCACTGTGACCTTGACCTTTGACCTAGTGACCTGATAATCAATAGGGGTCATCTGCGAGTCATGTTTAATATACCTATGAAGTTTCATGAACCTAGGCATAAGCGTTCTTGAGTTATCATCCAGAAACCATTTTACTATTTCAGGTAACTGTGACCTTGACCTTTCACCTAGTAACCTGAAAATCAATAGGGGTCATCTGTGAGTCATGATCATTGTACCTATGAAGTTTCATGATACTAGGCATAAGCGTTCTTGAGTTATCCTCAAGAAACCATTTTACTATTTCAGGTCACCGTGACCTTGACCTTTGACCTAGTGACCTGAAAATCAATGGGGGTCATCTGCGAGTCATGATCAATGTACCAATGAGGTTTCATGATCCGAGGCATAAGCTTTCTTGAGTTATTACCTGGAAACCATTTAACTATTTTGGGTCACTGTGACCTTGACCTTTGACCTAGTGACCTGAAAATCAATAGGGGTCATCTATGAGTCATGATCAATGTACCTATGAAGTTTCATGATCCTAGGCCCAAGCGTTCTTGAGTTATCATCCGGAAACCATTTTACTATTTCGGGTCATCGTGACCTTGACCTTTGACCAAGTGACCTGAAAATAAATAGGGGTCATCTGCGCGTCATGATCAATGTACCTATGGAGTTTCATGATCCTAGGCCTAAGCATTCTTGAGTTATCATCCGGAAACCATTTTACTCTTTCAGGTCATCGTGACCTTGACCTTTGGCCTAGTGACCTGAAAACCAATAGGGGTTATCTGCAAGTCATGATCAATGTATCTATGAAATTCATTATCCTAGGCCTAAGCGTTCTTGAGTTATCATCCGGAAACCATTTTACTGCTTTGGGTCAGCGTGACCTTGACCTTTGACCTAGTGACCTGAAAATCAATAGGGGTCATCTGTGAGTCATGATCAATGTATCTATGAAGTTTCATGATCCTAGGCATAAGTGTTCTTGAGTTATCATCCATAACAATTTTAATTTCGGGTCATCGTGACCTTGACCTTTGACCTAGTGACCTGAAAATCAATAGGGGTCATCTGCGAGTCATTATCAATGTACCTATGAAGTTTCATGATCCTTGGCATAAGAGCTCTTGAGTTATCATCCGGAAACCATCTGGTCGAAGGACGGACCGACATGAGCAAAACAATATACCCCCTCTTCTTCGAAAGGGGTGGGGGCATAATGAGAAAACTGCGCCCCTCCCAGCAGCCATGTTATTCAACTGACCGGAACCATTTTTTAACTCAACTCTTGTATCAAGGAAACAAATGTTCTAAGCAAATTTCATGAAAATTGGGCCAAAAATGTGACTTTTGCTGTGTTCACATGTTTTCATTATATACATATAGAGAAAAAGGCCCCACCCATAGGCGGCCATGTTTATTCACCGATCACGACCATTTTCAAACTCGTCCGAGATATCAATAAAACCAATGTTTTGACTAACTTTCATGATGATTGGGCAAAATTTGTGACTTTAGAGCGTTTACTAGGTTTCTCTATAGCCAAATAGGGAAAACTGCCAATATATACATATAGAGAAATATGCCCTGCCCACTGGCGGCCATGTTTTTACACCGATCTCGACCATTTTCGAACTCGTCTGAGACATCAATTAAACAAATGTTTTGACCAACTTTCATGATGATTGGGCAAAAATTGTGACTTCTAGAGTGTTTACAAGGTTTCTCTATGGCCAAATAAGAAAAACTGCCCCGCCCACTGGGGGCCATGTTTTTCAACGGATTGGAACCACTTTTGAACTCAACCAAGATATCATTAAGACAAACATTTTGACAAAGTTACATGAAGATTGGACATGAAATGTGACTTCTACAGTGTTTACAAGGTTTTTCTTTTTTTTGACCTAGTGACCTAGATTTTGACCGGGCATAACCCAGTTTCGAACTCGGCCGAGATTTCATTGGGACAAAGTTTCTGACCAAGTTTCATGAAGATGGGACAAAAAATTTGGCCTCTAGTGTTTACCAGCAAATGTAAACCGACCGACGGATGGACATACGACGGACAAAGACCCGTCACAAAAGCTCACCTGAGCAATCAGGTGAGCTAAAAAGAAATTTCTGCGGGAAGCCCCCCTTCGTGTCTAAAAATAGCGATGAATCATGTGAATGCTCCGCGTTTATTTCTATACGCTAGTTTTGTTCTGATGTAAGTAAAAGATACGAGAGTAATTTTACACATTTTTAGAAAAAAAGGTTTTTACAGCAGTTAGTTATAGTTGTATGAATCAGTGTAGATTTGTTTATGTAAGACCAGTCGGACAAGCTAGCCCGACCACCGATCTAACAAGACAATGTCTGTCGGACGTGCCTTAATGTTTTTATTACTTTTCACAGGATTACATGTAGAGTGTCAAAATATTTCCTATGCATATACACAACAAATGAACTCAGTATGGAAATAATAAACTGTTGAAAGAAAAAAAATATTCAATTAAACAGTAAAATTATATCACCTAAATCCAAAATGAAACACAATGACAAAATAATGTTATGGGGTAACTTACCTGGTCAATTTTGTTTCCAACCAGCATTTTGATGAGATCGTGTTTTGTTGAGAATGTCTCCAGTTCATTTAGCCAGACCTCAAGTTTGCTGAACGAGCTTTTACTACATACATCATACACTAAAATAATTGTAAACAAGATTGAATTTTATTTCATCCAATAATAAAATATTTCATAAAATTTGTACAAGGTTTTTGCAAAGACTAATACCTGTACAAATACATATGTTAAATGTTTTAATTCATTAATATATAATACAATTGATATCTTAAAAATATGATTCCAAAGTCTTTTCCTGACTTTAATTTTGTAGAAATGTCGCCATTTATAGTATTACACTGTAAGGCTAAAAAACATTATGTAAATGTTGCATTCCATAATGTCAAAGGTCACTCAATAAGAGTGTGACATTGAAAACAAGAGCACCGCCTTGCGGGTGCAGGCCGCTCATCTCTTTTTCTTTTTAAAGGTGTAGGGACCTATCTCAATTTCAATCACAAATGAGGGAGGGGTGGACTGGAGAGGGTTGTATATTGTGGGGTGTGTGGTCATTTATTACATTATCTTCCAACAAGGGCTGTTTGTAAAACATGCATGCCCCCCATATGGGCTGTCAGTTGTAGTGGCAGCCATTGTGTGAATAGGTTTTTTGTCACTGTGACCTTGACCTTTGACCTAATGTAAGTTATCAACCGGAAACCATTGTACTATTTCGAGTCACTGTGACCTTGACCTTTGACCTAGTGACCTGAAAATCAATAGGGGTCATCTGCCAGTCATGATCAAGGGGGGAGTGAGAGGGGGGTATAATGTGGGGTGTGGTAATTTATAAGTTAAAAAAAAAATTGTTTTGGGTGGGGGTGGGGGGTGGGGGGTGAGAGGGGGGTGGGCGGGTATGGGGGTTGTAGGGGGTGAGAGGGGGGTATAATGTGGGGTGTGGTAATTTATAAGATTAAAAAAAATAATGGGGGGGGTGGGGGGGGTATGGGGGTGGGGTTCGGGGGGTGAGAGGGGGGGGATAATGTGGGGTGGGGTAATTTATAAGATGTTAAAAAAAATGGGGGGGGGGTAGTTTTGGGGGGGGGTGGGGGGGGGGGGTAGGGGGGGTGGGGAGGTGAGAGGGGATAATAATGTGGGGTGGGGTAATTTATTAGATGTTTAAAAAAATTATGTTTGGGGGGGTGGGGGGGTAGGGGGGTGGGGGTAGGGGGGTATAATGTGGGGTGTGGTAATTTATAAGATGTTTTTAGAAAAAACAAGGGCTGTTTGTAAAACATGCAGGCCCCCCTATATGGGCTATAAGTTGTAGTAGCAGCCATTGTGTGAATATGTTTTTTGTCACTGTGAATGGTGGTGGTGGTGGTGGTGGTAGCAGAAGAAATAGTAGTAGTAGTAGTAGTAGTAGTTGTAGTAGTAGTAGTAGTAGAAGTAGTAGTAGTAGTAGTAGTAGTAGTAGTAGCAGTAGTAGTAGTAGTAGTAGTAGTAGGAGGAGTAGTAGTAATAGTAGAAGTAGTAGTAGTAGTAGTAGCAGCAGCAGCAGCAGCAGCAGCAGTAGTAGTAGTAGTAGTAGTAGTAGTATGCATTACAAAAATGCTGTTAACCTTACATTTGGTGAAATTTAAATATATTACAAGGGAGGCAAATCTGTAACAATAAATTTAAACTTATTGCATTTGTTTCCCCTGTAGTGTATTACCTCCCCTGTCCTGCTTATATTTATATTAATCAACAAAATTAAACATTAACACAATATTTAATATACAAAATATACAAAAAAATCTCATATTCTGATTATATTTTTATTGATCCACTGTATTTTACTAAAAGGATGAGGTTTCATTGGACTGATAATTATAGATTTAGGATTACAGACCAGTTGCTTCAGTAATATTGTTCAGAGTGTGCCCTGTTGGCCGCGTATGCATTCTTGAATTATCATTCAAAAACCATTTTACTATTTCATAAAAATGCAAAAAAAATGCAAAAAAATTTTTTTTTTAGGGAGGGGGGATTCTTTGGTGGGATGGTCTGACGGTATTTCAAAAATAAAATAATAAAAATAAATATTTGTGTTTTTTAACCATGTTTGAAAAAAACAAGAGATGTGTTTGTCACAATGCCCCCTATTGCGCTGCTTTGAAAAAATGTTGTTGTTTTTTTTACCTTTGACCTTGAAGGATGACCTTGACCTTGAACTTCAACCACTAGAAATGTGCAGCTTTATGAGAACGGGCATTGAAATATTATTTTTTTGACCTTTGACCTTGAAGGATGACCTTGACCTTGAAGGATGACCTTGACCTTGAACATCCACCATGCAAAATGTGCAGCTTCATGATAACGCCGCTTTGAAATTATTTTTGTTTACCTTTGACCTTGACAGATGACCTTGACCTTGAAAAATGACTTTGACCTTGAAATTCCACCACTCAAAATGTGCAGCTTCATGAGAACGCCGCTTTGAATTTTTTTATTTTGTTTGACCTTGAAGGATGACCTTGACCTTAAACTTCCACAACTCTAAATGTGCAGCTTCATGATAATGCCGCTTTGATGTTGTTTTTTTACCTTTGACCTTGAAGGATGACCTTGACCTTGAACTTCCACCACTCAAAATGTGCAGCTTCATGAGAACGTCGCTTTAAAATTTTATATAATTTTTTTTTACCTTTGACCTTGAAGGATGACCTTGACCTTGAACTTCCACCACTCAAAATGTTCAGCTTCTTGAGAACGCCGCTTTGAATTTAAACAAGGGCTGTTTGTAAAACATGCATGCCCCCCATATGGGCTCTCCATTGTAGTGACAGCCATTGTGTGAATATGTTTTTTGTCACTGTGACCCTGACCTTTGACCTAGTGACCTGAAAATCAATAGGGGTCATCTGCAAGTCATGATCAATGTATCTATGAAGTTTCATGATCCTAGCCATAAGCGTTCTTGAGTTATCATCCGGAAACCATTTTACTATTTCGGGTCACCGTGACCTTGACCTTTGACCTGAAAATCAATAGGGGTCATCTGCCAGTCATGATCAATGTACCTATGAATTTCATGATCCTAGCCATAAGCGTTCTTGAGTTATCATCCGGAAACCATTTTACTATTTCGGGTCACCGTGACCTTGACCTTTGACCTAGTGACCTCAAAATCAATAGGGGTCATCTGCGAGTCATGATCAATGTACATATGAAGTTTCATGATCCTAGGCCCAAGCGTTCTTGAGTTATCATCTGACAACCACCTGGTGGACCGACCGACCGACCCGACCGACATGTGCAATGCAATATACCCCCTCTTCTTCGAAGGGGGGCATAATAAAGAAGTTATGGCAATTTTAGCAAAATTTAATAATTTGACCTTGAGAGTCAAGGTCATTCAAAGGTCAAGGTAAAATTCAATTTGCCAGGTACAGTACCCTCATGATAGCATGAAAGTATTTGAAATTTAAAAGCAATAGCCTTGATACTTTAGAAGTAAAGTGGATCTAAACACAAAATGTAACCATATATTCAAAGTTACTAAGTCAAAAAAGGGCCATTATTCCGTAAAATGACAACCAGAGTTATGCAACTTGTCCTTTAAAGTCCCCTTATGATAGCTTGCGAGTGTTCCAAGTATGAAAGCAATATCTATGATACTTTAGGGGTAAAGTGGACCAAAACACAAAACATAACCAAATTTTCCAGTATAAAGGGCCCATAATACCGTCAAAATGCCAGTCAGAGTTACATAACTTTGCCTGCACAGTCCCCTTACGATAGTTAGTAAGTGTTGCAAGTATGAAAGCAATAGCTTTAATACTTTAGGAAAAAAGTGGACCTAAACACAAAACTTAACCAAATTGTCAATTTCTAAGTATAAAAAGGGCACATAATTCTGTCAAAATGCCAGTCAGAGTTACATAACTTTGCCTGCACGGTCCCCTTATAATAGTTAGTAAGTGTTGCAAGTATGAAAGCAATAGCTTTGATACTTAAGGAATAAAATGGACCTAAACACAAAACTTAACCAACATTTTCAATTTTCTAAGTATAAAAAGGGCACATAATTCTGTCAAAATGCAAGCCAGAGTTATCTAACTTTGCCTGCCCAGTCCCCTCATGATAGTAAGTAAGTGTACCTAGTTTGAATGCAATAGCATTGATACTTTATGAGAAAAGTGGACCTAAACGCAAAACTTAACCGGACGCCGACGCCAAGGTGATGACAATAGCTCATATTTTTTTAAAAAAAAAATAGAAAAGCTAAAAATGACATCGCATTGCCACAAAACCAGGTTATCAGTATTTTAGGTGTTCTTTAATTTAATTTATTTAGAAATCCAAACATAGATTTGCATGTAAGCTAACTGATATATAGAGTGGAAACACTTGTTCTATATTTATAAACAATGAGCTTGATCTTGACAAAACTGATCCCAAATGGATGCCCACGATGGGTTTACATGTAAGCACACAAACCACAATATATCCATCATAACTCCCATACTGAGCTTGTTCTATGCTAGTTTTCATTAAGATAAGTCAAATCAAACTTAGTTTATTGAGAAACCACATTCTTTTGTGTTTTTCTTTTTTAGTTACAGTGACCTTGACCCAACAGCAATTTTCACAAAGGTCTTCATGTAAGCTACCTACCTAAAACTTCCAGTGAACAAGAGCTGTCACCATAGGATGACATATGCCCCCTATAAACGCCTTGATAGAAATTATGAGCATTTTTTGAAACCTAAACGCAGATTTCAAAACCTAAACGCTTAGTTCAAGGTCAAGGTCACAGGGGTTAAAATTGTTGTGCGTATGGAAAGGCCTTGTCCATTTACACATGCATACCAAATATGGAGGTTATATCTCAAGGGACATAGAAGTTATGAGCATTTTTCGAAACCTAAATGCAGATTTTGAAACCTTAACGCGGACCCTAAGTTAAAAGTCAAGGTCACAGGGGTCAAATTTGTGTGCGTATGGAAAAGACTTGTCCATTAACACATGTATACCAAATATGAAGGTTATATCTCAAGGGACATAGAAGTTATGAGCATTTTGAGAAACCTAAACGCAGATTTTGAAACCTAAACACAGACCCTGAGTTCAAGGTCAAGGTCACAATTTTTGTGCGTATGAAAAGGCCTTGTCTATATACACATGCATACCAAATATGAAGGTTATATCTCAAGGGACATAGAAGAAATGAGCATTTTTCGAAGCCTAAACGCAGATTTTGAAAGCTAAACGCGGACCCTAAGGTCAAGGTCGCAGGGGTCAAAATTGTTATGCATATGGAAAGGTCTTGTTCATATAGACATGCATACCAAATATGAAGGTTAAATCTCAAGGGACATAGACGTTATGAGAATTTTGAGAAACCTAAACGTAAAGTGTGACCAAAGGACAGACGGACGGACAGTCCAATCACTATATGCTCTCCTTCCGGGGCATAAAAATCTACATCCAAAATTATTACATTAAGTGGAAATCGATTTTCTTTTTGTATGTACAGAGACAGCTCCTAAAATATGTCTTAATGCAAGAACTATGTAAGTTTCATCACCATTGGCCTATGTTAGCTTCTAAGGTATCAACTGGACACCACATGTTTGATGCCACTCCAACACATTGCAGCCAATCCCAAATATAATACTTATGATTGTCAACTTCGTTGAAAACTTGGTTTTATACCCTTTTTTGACGAGGCTGCGAAGCAGCTCGTCTAAGTTATCATACCATGAAAAAATTCTTCACAATGGCGACCTATGTAAAAGACCGAGCCAGTCCGATTGAGATAGCTCGATTTTTTTACTAATTGGCACACCTCGCTGATTATCATTGATAAAGGTATAGGAATGTCAGCTATAAATAGGACAGCATATTCTGGAAAAAAGATTTAATAGTAGTTTAAAAACATAAATTTTAAATCAGTTATATTCAATCCATTATATGTTTATAGATCAATAAAACAACTATGCATTTTCTGTATTGTATTTGACATTTGTCGTGATTCAGTAAATAAATTGCGAATTAAAACACGTATAATTAACTTTCAACGCGTTCATGAGTGTTAAGAAAACGAATTATTTCGAACCTGCCATTTGTAAACGTTGTAGCTACTATGGCATATAAACAGCATAATAGCCGTAACACATCTGTGAAACTCGCTCTTACGCGTGCTTTCTTATTTTGCATATTTAATAAACTTTTCAAACAGAAATTACAGAGCAACATCAGTGCACATACTATGTTTGATAATTCATTCGTTTGTTGGATATTGTTTGCTGTTTTAAACACATATTAGGTCATATTGCGGAGATTTAGTTAACCTTACCATGTGTTCATGGACGAACTCATGTATTCAAGTGCCCTTACGACTATGTGCTCATACCTACTTCGGGAATCATCATGAAATTATTGCCGTACTTAACGAACAAACATGCAAAGAGAGGAGAAAACTTCACACGATTGAAAGCAATCCTATCCGATGACAACAAATTCACAACCATCACACAAGATTTGATATGCTAATTCAGATTATTCTTGACTGTACCCATTCATCGCTAGAGGACAGCGTCATATTGTCACGAAAGCAAGAGACAGACATAGAAAGATGGTCCCAAGCCTACTGCGAAAGACTCATGATGCACAGAGCTCAAATAATAAGTAGCAAATAATGGGTATCCCAATTGTATGTAATATACTTCTGATTAAATTAATATAATTGTAATAGTCCTCTTGTGTTTCGTTTTCGATACTTTGTACTAGACCTAGTTAACTCAGTTGATGGCCGACAGCGTTTCGTTGTATTTGTAAATACTAGTCTGGTTATGCGCACTAGTTATCGTTACGCTTAAAAAAGTTGAACATTATGAGTGAACGAACGGAAAACTCATCCTCTACAGGGGAGTGCTCCCATGCCAAAGGGAGGAAAATCCACGACAAGACAAGACATGCCTAAGCTTATTGAATAAGAGAAAAAACAATAATCATGGGCATGTGATATCACGTCCGTACACATAGCATCATTAACTTAGGAAAGGAAACAACGAAATATAAAGTTTGGTATGATATACATGTGAAATCAAAGAGCATAGTGTAATTAAAGAGCATGTCAAGATTTGAATTTATATGCTGAAACGTAATGTTATAACCCACAAACGTTTTGCTGTAACAGAACGTTTTTTTTAAGATAAGTGGTACAGAAAATACACGTTGAATATCTTTTTAAAGATATTTCATGTTATATTTGATTGAAAACGTAACCCGCCTCCCAGTTTCGCTGAATGGATCAAGATCCCCACGGGTACTACTTCCCCGTACCTCTTTTTTTTTTCGTACCCTACATTTTTCGTACCCATTTTTTTCGTACCCATTTTTTTTGCGTTTCCAAATTTTTGCTTGCAATCAATTTTTTTTTCTAACACAATTTTTTTTTCGTACCCACATTTTTTTTCGTAACCAAATCTTTTTTCGTACCCAACTTTTTGTTGGTGTAATTTTTGTACCCAAAATTTTCGTACCCACATACACAATTGTGGTGATGTAGACAAACTTAAATAGATGCTTATATATCAATCGTCTTCAAAAGCATTGTCACACCAGTACTGTCAGTACTTTGATTTAAACATGATCTGGTAAAAACAAATATTACACAACAGGATCTTACAAGTGCTGCTTAGCTTGTAAAACAATTATGCACCAAAGTTTAAAAACTTGAGATAAAATATAATTTTTTACGTTATTTAAGTGTAAGATCAAAATGCTCAACTAAAGGTTGTTAGAGAGTAAAACTGCTTAAAGACTTATTTTAAATACCAGTATTTCAAATCTTGCCCTCAACTATCTTTAAATTTATTGAATGATTATTGAAGTTGGCCTAGATATCATTTCCACAGATACTCAACAAAGATTGGCAAATTTTGAATGAAGGGCAAATATAGCAGTCTTTCAATTGACAGAAATTAGAAAACTAGAAAAACCCTCCATAAATGCTTACCCTAGTATGATCCCTTGTGCCCCTTTTAGTGACCCTATAAAAAAGCTTACCCTCATATGACCCCTTGTGCTCCCTGTAGTGACCCTCAAAAAGGCTTACCGAGTATGACCCCTTGTGCCATCTTAAGTGACCCTTTAAAAAGGCTTACCGAGTATGACCCCTTGTGCCCCCTGTAGTGACCCTCAAAAAAGGCTTACCCGTGTATGATCCCTTGTGCCCCCTTTAGTGACCCTTTAAAAAAGCTTACCCTAGTATGACCTTTTGTGCCCCATGTAGTGACCCTCAAAAAAGGCTTAACTAGTAAGATTTGTGCCGCCCTGCCATAACCCTACAAAAAATGCTTGCCTAGTATGACCATTTGTGCCGCCCTGTCTTGACTCTAAAAAATGCTTACCTAGTATGACCCCTTGTGCCCCTCTATAGTAACTGGGAGTCAGAGTCCTGAACCTCTCTTGACCTGCAGTGTCCTAAAACAATCCATTTACCAATTGCTATTGGATTTATTAGCACACCTTTACAGATCAATCTCCAACAAAAACTGTGTAAAGTATACATATGTTTTTACAAGACAACTCCTAACAATAATGGAGATCATTCATTCTAGCTGGCAAAAAATTTTTAAGTCGAAATCTGTCAAACAGTCCATTTAGTTTTGACTAGTCAAAATTTAATAATAATCAGATACATCAGTGTTTGCCAATTGTGGTGACAAATAACTGTACTTTTAAGGCTATACGACAGTTGCTGATATTTTCCTTACAACAACTGTATACTTTTTAACCTTTCAAATGCACAGGTGACCGACCGTGTTGGGCGCGTGGCACCAACACCTGTGGTTAAAGTGTGTTTTAAGTTCAAGTTTTGGCCAAACTCAACACTATTCAAGTCTTAATTAATTGGCTATTAATTTCCTTAAGCCAAACATCATTTATGCTGGTGAATGAACCTTCTTGAGCTAAGTAAAACAAGACTATTGTCAAGCAATATAAGTCCCCTACCGGCTCCACCACTGTCAGAAATTCCAACATATTCAGATTAATTTTTTTTTTTAATTGTTGCCAAAGCAACCATAATTTTTGACGTAGGAACAAAATGAAATGACGTGCATAATGTATATATTGCCATCTATCCATGTTCCAAGTTTCGTGAAAAAATATTAAGAACTTTTTAAGTTATCGCAGAATCCAGAAAACCACCATTTTCAACAGTATTTCTAGTCTATTTGTTGCCATAGCAACCAGAATTTTAGACGTAGGAACAAAATGAAATGACGTGCATAATGTCCATATTGCCATCTATCCATATTCCAAGTTTCATGAAAAAATATTAAGAACTTTTAAAATTATCGCAGGATCCAGAAAAGTGTGACAGACTCACAGACGCACAGAGCGAAAACCATAAGTCCCCTCCGGTGAAACCGGTAGGGGACTAATAAATGAATTTTGTTACCGTAGTTACCAAACATAATTCAATTAAAAACGCATTATGTGTGGATCACCACTTTAATTTAATTTCATACTCAAAACAATAACACATTTAGCATTTCTTACAGTTTTGATTTAAATCAGGGGAACAAATAATAAACAAGAAACAGTCGGAGACGGGTGATGCTCCCCAAAGTTTTTTTTTGTCACAATATTGCACTATATATTATTCAGATAAAAGGAAACGTCTTGAGGGCACAGATGTTGGGGGGACAAGAAGTTTTTATAAAAAATTTCAAAGGGCCATTACTCTGTGAAAAATCATCCGACCAGAAGTGGCTGATAATATGCACAACTCCTCTTGGTAGTGAAGCTTCCCATAAAGTTTCATTGAATTCCGGTCATTAATTGCTGAGAAATAGCCTGGACAAAAATTGTGCACGGACTGACGGACACACAGACCGACTGACAAAGCGGCGACTATATGCTCCCCACAAATTTTTTGGGGGGAGCATAAAAACATAAAAATACTATATTTACCCATATGGCGAGTTTCGTTTTGTTCCCATCAACTGTAAGTGTTTTCACTTTGAAATCAACACCTAAAAATTATTAAACTGTAAGATTTCACAACATAATATTATCCAAAACATTTTGAGTAAAATAATACAATAATGTCACTTTTCTGCTCACACAAACCTTTTTCAGCTAAAATAACTTCAATTACTTGTAACAGATATCGAGTTATTTACTGATTCATAAAGAATACCATGGTAATTTCTAAACTTGTATACTTGTTGGTCATTGTTTCACAACAATATAGAAAACAAACATGCAGGTCTCTGTACACTTGTTACTGACAACATACCTATTGTGGCAGCCTGCTCTGGGTCAAAAGTATCATCTGTGAAACGCAGAAGAAGACTGAAAAGTACCGGTTATACAAGTTTGTTTGTTTTTTTACCTCAGACAGAAATATTATTGCATATTTATAATTAATAATCTTTTTTATTTAATTGCTGGGTTGAGCTTGAAAGTATATTATCTGTATTCATATACAATGAATGTCCATTTCACACTGAACTTTTGATGCATTTGTGGTTTCAATTGCATCACATTTATCATGTAATTGGAAACAAGTTCCACCCAATTAACAATACCAACCTCATCATAAAGTGTATATGCTAGGTTACCCTCAATATGGTAGTGGCCTTACAATCGCCAACCCAGTGGGTACCCACATGGCAGTTAAGGGTAAGCCTGAACAAAAATAGTAACAGAACAGCTGGCGGTGTTTGTTTCAGAAAAAAATAAATATCCCAAATGTACCACAACAGGAACAACATTCCATCAAGGTGTAAAACATCTCAGCTTGAGATGATGATCCCTGGTAATAACAATTAACATTAGCTCTTTGAACTCACACCCTCAAGGCTTTTACACGCATATGGTATAATTCATTGAAACAATTGACGCTTTACACATAACATACCCCTATCCAACTTCTAATATATAATGCAAATTTTATATGAGTGTCTCTAAATTTTCAAACACTTGTTTTTGTGTAAATATTTTTTATCTAAATGTTTGGAAATGATACATGTCTAAAAACATCGAGTGATAACCATTTTTGTCAAAGACCGCATTGCCAAGCCCACATTCTACTCTACTTGCACTTCATTAGAACTGATAAAGGCTTATTTCATGTAAACTTGCTGCATGGAAAGCCGCACTTTCATCAGTTATACATGTTTGAGCAGCATTTACTATTTTCTTGCATAAATAAAAAAAATATCATAACAAGGGCTGTTTGTAAAACATGCATGCCCCCCATATGGACTGTCAGTTGTAGTGGCAGCCATTGTGTGAATACGTTTTTTGGCACTGTGTCCTTGACCTTTGACCTGGTGACCTGAAAATCAATAGGGGTCATCTGCAAGTCATGATCAATGTACCTATGAAGTTTCATGATCCTAGGCATAAGCGTTCTTGAGTTATCATCCGGAAACCATTTTAATATTTCGGGTAACCATGACCTTGACCTTTGACCTAATGACCTGAAAATCAATAGGGGTCATGATCCTAGGCCTAAGCATTCTTGATTATCATCCGGAAACCATCTGGTGGACGGACGGACATACAGACAGACCGACATGTGCAAAACAATATACCCCCTCTTCTTCAAAGGGGGACATAAATATATCCCTAATGTGCAAATTAAAACAAAATGCGTGATAAAGTGTGCTCGCATAGTAATATTACCAATCCAAAGTTTTAAACATGTCAACGTTACATGAAAATGTGTAAGATTTAGCAATGGACAACACCTAATGTTCAGAATTTGAAATTATTAAATATGCTATTGACGATCTCCAGAATCCTCTGTGAGAGAGATCTTGTGTCTAATCAACCAATGGTAATACACCGACTATCTCAGGAACCTCGGTAAGATAGATAAAATCATCAATCAAAAAGTTCCACTTTCCGTTTGATAATGTTTTTTCATCAAGGTCTTGTTTAAGTATTTTTCCATGAAAGAAAGACAGTATTTTCATAATTGTGTTAGTTTCGATGTGTAAGGTTAAATGAACTCGATTGTATAGACATATGTGAGACCTATTTTTGTATGGATTTTTTGCCTTTATCAGGAAAATCTTTAAGCTGTACCTATGTACTCATAAAAGCTAAAAGCATTCAAGAAGAAATACACTTGCACTCTACCAACAGCTGAGACCTGGCCCTGTTCACAGAGGATATGCATAAAATATCAGCAGAAATTTTGGGCACAAATAGGAAATAAGAGGAAGTGACCATCGACCAATTCTATTATGCAGCACTGCATCAAGCTTTTCTTAAAAAAACACACACACACACAAATGTGATGCCTTTAGCATCTGGACCAAAAAGATCGTGAAAAACTTAGTCACAGATGAGAACCACATTAACAACATAATGCAGGACTCTCCATATACAGTCGGTCGGGTAGTTCCGGATCTCGGGCATTTCCGAATCAACTCTATGATTTAATTAAAATATTAGTCTAAGAGATATTGACATATAAATATAACTGTGATTTTTGGAAAATGTGATCAATTTTAAGCAATAACAAAGTTTTGCTTCTTAGTTTCAACGATGTTTTCATTGAAAATCACGTTGTGGTAGCTATTACAGTCGTGTCATTTTACCGTCGCACCGTCTATCTACAGCATGCGCCCATAATTGAAAGACGATTTTGAAGAACATTTCCTTGGTAAATGCTGGTAAATTTGGTATGAATTAGCTAATTTATTATTATTATTAAATTCCTGTGAGTGATTTTAGTATATGTTAATGATTTATGGAAATAAACGCATGTAAATAGCACATTGTGTATATGTCAGTTGCGGATCAGCTGATTGGGGAAAATCTCAAAACAGTTGTTTATTGTTTAATTACTGTGTTTGAAATATTTTAAAGCTCCAGCTACCACAAAAAGTTGTTTTTTGATATATGAAATTAAAAGTGCCATGTTTCTCATAAATTTGATATATTGTTTCATTGGAATTATTCAATTATAATACACTTTTGTGACTCAAATGAGGAATACAGAGAAAACGATTGAATTTTGTTTATTCTGCCTGTTTGTCCCAAAACTTTAACCTTGCTCATAAAATGAAACTGTTTAGTTCCCTACCGGTTTCACCGGAGGGGACTTATGGTTTGCGCTCTGTCTGTCTTTCAGTCTGTCCGTCGCACATTTCTGGATCCTGCGATAACTTTTAAAGTTCTAAATATTTTTTCATGAAACTTGAAACATGGATAGATGGCAATATGGACATTATGCACGTCATTTCATTTTGTTCCTACGTCAAAAATTATGGTTGCTAAGGCAACAAATAGACTAGAAATACTGCTGAAATTGGTGGTTTTCTGGATCCTGCGATAACTTTTAAAGTTCTTAATATTTTTTCATGAAACTTGAAACATGGATAGATGGCAATATGGACATTATGCATGTCATTTCATTTTGTTCCTACGTCAAAAATTATGGTTGCTATGGCAACAAATATAAAAAAATCTGGAATTTCTGACAATGGTGGAGCCGGTAGGGGACTTATATGGCAATAGTCTTGTTGGATCTGGTTCTCCAAACTTAACACGTTCATGCATCTGATTGAGATATATTATGCAAACCAGTTATGAGGCATTAGGTCTTAGTCACAAGGTCAAGGCTAACACATGCAGTAAGCATTTGTTACATGTATCTTGGTTTGTTTTTAAAGTAGTAGTAATTAGTTATAATATTTAAAAGTATACCAGCGGAGTAATAAAAAACCAGCGGAATACTAAAAACTGTTCTAAAGAAATATATATGGATTAATAAATAAAGGTAAGATGTAGTGCTGGAAGGAGATTGGTAACATTTTAAACATTTATCCTATTTAATGTGTATTTATGCTGTAATTTTGCATTTCAGATAATTGTCAAGTTGGACTCATGGGTCCTAAAAGCAAGGGAGTTCTGCAAAGTCAGTGGCAAAGAGGCTGAAGCGGATAATTTGATATATTTCTACATTATTGTGATCCTATTATTGTTAAATGTTATCATACTATGTTATTTACCAAGAATTTAACTTGATATCTAGTATTGTTTTCCATTTCTTTACCGTTTTTATCCCAGATGTACTGGTTAATGTTTTTTTAAATACTTTTATTACATCATTTTTACATTATTGTGATCCTATTATTGTTAACTGTTATCATACTATGTTATTAACCACGAAGGTACGTTGATATCTAGTATTGTTTTCCATTTCTTTAGCAAATTTATTCCAAAGGTAATGGTTTATGTTATAATTTTTATGGATACTTTTATATATTTTTACATTATTGTGATCCTATTATTAGCAAATGCATTCAAGAGGTACCTGTTTATGTTCAGCGTTTGTCATTTTCATTTTTAAAATTACATTTATATAAAGTTCTGTATTTTTTAGGACCTTAGTTATAAAAAAATATTTCCTAATCATCCATACAATGTTCTAGTCATAAACATATGTGTCATAATTTCATATATTCTTTACATTATTGTGATTCTATTGTTGTTAAATGTTATCATACTACTAGTATGTTATTTCCCAATAAGGTATATTGAGTTCATCAATAAATTGCTTTTATTGAGTATTTGTGTTTGTTTAATATAACCAAGAATACTTAGGAATCCATTTCTAATAAAAAAATAAATACTTTCCAACAGATTTATTGGTCTTGTGTACAGACACACAAACAAACGAACCTATCTGATGTTTATTTAATACATGCATCATTTGTTTTGACAGTCAAAATAAGTTTTGTGATGCTCTCTGACCTACATCTTCTAAATAGACGAGTTAATTGTTATTGTTTACATTCGGGATTTTCCGCGCATGCGCACTAACTGGTTGGCAAAAACACTGGTTACAGTCACGTAAAACATGTATAAATGACTTTTGTTTAGTCAATTAAACGATAAAAAATCCGAAATAAACATTACAACTCTTAAACAATAGTGCAAATATATCATATTTAGTACCAATAAATGTATATTCATATATATAATTTCCTCTTTATAAAAATACAAATTAGTTATTAGCATCAGAGTAAACGTGGTCGTAAGACTAAATACTGACAATACCACACAACAAAACAATAAATTAGCTGTATAATTTTTTATAGTAAGACTTAAAAAAATGATATTTCAAAACTTATAAAAGATATATTAATTTGATTATAACTATAAACGGTGTGGATATTGTTATTGCTAATCAGCGATCGAAAGTATATTATAAGAGGCGCATTTAATCAATTATAAAACAAAGCCATAAAAAACGGAATACATTACAATCGTTAAATGTTGTGGTAATTTTCTTTTTCGTAGAAGGAATTTTCGTTTCGTTTCCCTTGAATTACAATATTAATAAATTTTAATATACAAATGGAAATAAAACCTGCATCTTGTGCAAATTGAACTGTCTTTGCATGTATATTGAAATCCATTAACAAGTAATAAGGAGTGATACATGACACAATCTAGCATTTTATGATAAATATATATATTTATTTAATTTATTTTACGCAAATATTGTTTATCCATTGTGATTGCTTGGTTTCATGATGGTTTTACGTGCACTGCAAGAACGTACAATCCTTACATTAAATTGCCGAAATTACATTTGCCGGTACCCGCGTTAAATACATCAATTGTGTAGCGGTAATATTGAACAATATTTTAAAGTTATAAAGCACTGTATTATTATGATTAAACTGGCTAACATATAAATACACATATTCCTGTTAATTCGTTTCGGACAAATATCTTCTTTTTTTAATATGTTAAATTATTTATTAAAGCAAATGTTACGTATTTTGGCTTTAATATTTGGCTTGCTCAATATGACTGCTCAATATGCCAAGAGATGACATGGAGGTATCATAAAGTCTGCCATATGTGGTCTATGCAGGGACCCAATTAAAGTATAGGACCCTATGTTTATGACACCGGCATGTTTTCTGTGTAATTGTCTGGGCAGTCTCCGATCATAACGAGATTATATGCTTGTGACGAACAACGTTGCAATTAAACACCAGGTTAAAAATGCTGAAACAAAAGTGTCAAAATTGGTGTGCACAATTAAATAAAACAATTAGATTTATGAATTTATTTGTTGTGTAACAAGGTAAGTTTGTACAGATATTGACCTTTTCGACATTATTTTAAGGGAGACAACTCTGAGTGGATTTAGTGAGGTCGGGGGGGTACTCGATAATCTACTGCAGTGCGTCTGCATACAGTTCTATGTTGAAGCAATTATAATTTCCCAATAATTTGCAGATATAACTTATATGGTATGATATTTTTTTGTATTTTTTTTTATTAGCTAAGTATCTTTGATATAATTGTCGTTCATGTTTATGCTTTATTTCGATTTTATTGTGTTTAAAATAGGTAAAAACGAAACATGCTAAAGCGGGTGGGGTATGGAAAAATATCTTATTTGTTAAGTTTGGGCAAATTAGAAGTTTGATGGCATTTGGTAAAATTCTTTTCTTTAAAAAGAACAATTATTTTAAAACAGATAACTTTGCTGTTTTTAAATGTTATTGAATGGTTTATTGTTATAACTTCTAGAAACTTTTTTTCAGGAATATCACACTTCACAGTGTCAACAGAAACTGGGATACTGTACTGAGTATCTAATGCTGCATGAAGCTCAAGATTTCTTCACCTGGAATTTTATTAACTCTTGCAATAAATATTATACATCACCACAGTTACATAACTATGTTCTTTGAAAAAATAAAATAAAGATACTTCAGATGTGTGTCTACTTCATACCCTTACATTAAAAAATATCCTACACATTCAGAAATATAATAAAATGGATGGTGGTTTAAGTTGCTACACATCCAATGTTGTCATGCAATCATTTAACATAACATGTGATGTGTTGACATGACTATTAACACTGCTAAGAAAACATTTACTTTGAATTAAAATAAGTGTCCCTGGTCAAATGTCCATTGGCTTAATATCTATATGGGTGAAACGTTCACCTGCATCACAGTCATCCTTAATTGGTTGCGTGTTAAGCTATCCCAATTAACTACCAGTCATGGCAGATTTGTTCAAAAGAAGACAAGTATCAATGTTTGAAGAATTGTTATTGCTTTTACAGTCTTGACGCTAACCCCTAGCCCGACAGCCCAGGGCTAGTGATATGTATTAAATTTGGGCTATTAAAGTTTCCAGATTCATATAGTCGGGCTAGTGGGTATTTTAATCTGTTCTAGTAAAGCATAAAGATTCAGGCTGCAGTTAGTTGTTCAAAAATGCTAAAGTGAAGACTGCTTGTATATGCTGGTTAGTCTGAGACATTCCAACAAGTAATAACTGTGACAGTTCAAATATTTGCTCATTAAAGTGTGTGTATGTGCAGGAGCTTGTGTGTGTGTTTGGTACAAGCTCATCTCAAAAACTGATTCACTATTTAGTTTTTAACCTAATAGAAGTAAAACCGGACTGTAAAATGAATACTATCATTGTAAAGATTTTGTTGTTGGGATGAAATATTATAAATTGTAATCCCTATGATTAACACAGAAAACATTAACCGAACGCTTATTCCTGTTGGTGTAGCAGAGCCAAAAGACCTGGAAGTATAGATGGTTAAATGGTTAATGGATGATGTTCCTTATGATAGTACTAGTAGGTACCAGTTGGTTTGTCTTCTTGAATACATCTGATAGTATATTTAAAGTTTTTCATTAATAAAATGGGTTTAACTTAGTAATCCTGCTCAGTGGTTGAATCTTCAGGAAATGTTAACATAAGCACATAGTTACAATGTATTTGATACATGTATGCCGGTGACCCTCAACTGCAATTTTGGTTACAGACAGGGTAGCCTAAAGTGTAATTATTTCTAAGAGATGAACCCGAGTTGAGGCTTAAACTTACCAACCCATGAGTGAGTCAGAGATCAGCACTCTACCGGTTTAACTGGCCGGGGCAAGCTTGGAATTGGGGACTTACTTTTGCTTAATTATGATCTTAAATAATATTATAGTTGTCAACAATAGATTTTTATGTATTTTAAAAGCACAACAAGTTGTGCTTGCACCAGAAGTAATAAAAATATATAGATTATTATACAATTTACAAATTTAACAATAAAGTAGTCTTGTGTTTACTGAAATGTGCAAATACTAATTGGTTTTTATTTCTGAAAATTTAGAAAAATGAGCTAATATAATAAAAATGTTTATTTTTAATTAGTGGGTGGGTTTAAATTAACTTGCACTCAAAAATTATAATAGTCTGGGGTTGTTTTAATTTCTGACATTTCAGCGCACAGTACAGTAACATGAGTAAGGTATGATCTTGTTATTTTTGTCAGTACCGGTAGTTAATTACGGAGCCGTTAATTACAATAATACTGAACTATTAATGAGCAGATGGTCGTTGAACGTTATAATAAAAATAATGATTGTTTTTATTAGTAATAAATCGGCAATTTATCGCTTTTATTCTATTTTTAAAGTCAAAATATCGGATAAGTAAGGTGTCTACTGTAGAGCGAATACTGTCAGCACCCCCCCGAACCCTTGATCTCGCGTTATCTCGGCAGTCTCGTTACGCGTGATTTAACAATGTCGAAATCGTGAATATTAAGGTCAAAATCAGTTACTATATGTTGCGAACAAAAAGCGATCTATTTGTTGTTTGTTTTCATCGTTATTTGTGTTCTTTCATTAAATTTAATTTATTCTAAAAGAATTTCCATTTCTGAAATTTTGTATCTAAAATGGACGTGAAGATGCGTTTAGAAGAGATTTTTGTGGTAACCACATACCGAGCTCGTAGATAGTGTACGTTCCACTCCAGAGCTCGTTTTTAGTAAAAACAAATAATAACAACAATATAATCGTTCCAAAAATGAACTTCCACGCATGCTTATGTTTTATTCAGACATAAATAGTAAAATTATATTTGATACAGTTCATGATTATCAATAAAAACGATGATTATGTCAACCTTCTCTATATGCGCTTATATGAATTCCACATCTTTTTGCCAACCAGTGGGCAGAGTCTAAACTTTGCAGGTGCGTGTGACGTCACGCGTTAACTGGTCTATAGTCCTAGTGATCCGAAATTACCGCACTCGATTCAGAACTAGCTGACTTTAAGCTAGTGAATATGTTCAAATAGGCATCAGAAAAGTGTTTTTAAGTATTAATAAATTAGTATTGCCTGAAAGACGAAATATTTTGCCTCAACATTCCAAGTAATTTGAAAGCAATTGCTTTCTTTAAAAAATATTTACACCATTATTTACGCTAGTGATCCGGAACTACCCGACCGATTGTATATACCAAAAGACTCATGACAACAACATCAAACTCCAAGAATGCATGAACCAGTACATGGCACGTACATGAAAGGAGGAGCTCTCTTAATGGGTAGAAGAAGGAGAAGATAACATAAGCAAACGACCAATTGGAAACAGTACCCATGAAGAGCTGGTTAACTTAAGTTCTGTTCCTCAACTTTTTCTGAGTAAATTTATGAGACTGGACACAACCTCTTTAATGATTTGTTGCAGCTGCAATCTTAGTAAATACCTGGACTTTCCAACGCCACTTTCTCCAATTATAAGAATTTTTAGCGTTGTCAAAACATCAGATTCAGCCATGATATTGAACGTTTCATTAAAATATCAACACACTGCGTAAAATGGATGTGTTGTCATTTACACCATCATACGGAAAAAATGACCTCATAAAATCATGGGAAAATCCCATATAAGCAATCCGATTGGTTGAAACAGCATGTCCTTTCATTTCGTGCTTTTCCGACTATATTCGTAATACCTTTTAAAGCAATCGGGACTTCTCGGACAATTCCGCCATAACGGCGATCGTCGTGTGGGGTAGCCCACTGTCCGATGCGTTCAGATTGCCTTTTAAAGATACGGTTGCTATTTTACAGTCGGGTGTCGTTTTGAGCGGGATGTTCAAACAACAATCAAATAACAACATAAGTCATTTTGTGATTTTCGTTAATAAACTACTCAAACAAAAAGAAGTCTAAAAGGTGCTTATTAATTAATTGTGTCATAGCTTTATTTAAAGTAATTATAAAATTTATATTTGTTTAATACGGGAACGTTTAACGGAGTAGTTTCCTCGAATACTGACAATTAACTGACACTTCGGAGGGTCCACTTTGGATAGTCGTTTTTGTCGGACATTCTCAATTTAAAGTGAACAAGAAATAACTAAGGGTGACATCTCATTTAACCCTTATCATACCGTGCATGGCAATATTTTTAGAAATGTTAATGGTAAATTGTTATCTCCTGATGTGTCAATACACTAATACCCCATCAAACCCTAAATGTTCAGCCATCGACCCTGAAAGGCCTGAGTCTGACGCCTGTCTCACTCTAGCCTTAACAGCTATAGAATTAAATTATTAACTACCTTAAACTAGGCCTTTCATGCTTTGCTAATAACATTTCAAACATCACCAGTTGTATAATTGATTTATTACATCCCTTTATTAGATTACCTTGCTGATGCGGACTGTCCTATCTGTCAGGGAATATAATAAGTTCATTTTAAATTATCCCGTTATGTAATAATGGCACTACACATGATGTATTGTCATTTTTTGGCAAAAGTAGCATTTTGTCCCAAAAGCTTTTAGTGCAGTTCTAAAATTCCGAATTCATGGTTGACCTTAGATGTTTAGAAATAGAGCTGTTGAGTGTAGGAGTAATCAATGTCCATTCTAGAACACGCGATTGCATGATTCACGCTATTTTTCCGAAGATAGAGCACATTACCAGTATTTTTGCAAGAAAATTTGCAAGCTCTATATCCATGAGTATATTTTTAAAGAGCAAACCAATATCGACTTCACCAACAATTTTCAAAGCCGATTTACAATCGTTTGTCAATGACACGTACATGTATCTCATTATGCAACATAAAGGCGGAGTGTCGTTGTGTTGGAAAGTCAATATTGTTCAATGAGAGTGCACACTTTGAATGAGTGACAGCATTCTTAAGGAATCTTTACCTAGTTAAATCATGCAGACAATGTGCAGGGGTTTTTCTGCCTATTTTGGGAAAAGGAGTCTGACCAAATTGGGAATTTTTTATCGACAACATTGGCCATTTTGGGAAATTTTGCTTCGATGAAACGGCTCATTTGGGAAAAAATTGTGAATATATCATGTTTAAATAATTCAGTAGTTTAACAAATAAATTTGTTTTTATTTGTTATTTTGTCTTCTTTATATAAACAGATGCAATATTGGGCATGTTCAACGTTTATTCAAGTACTGCAGTTTTGTTTTTCAGTTACAGTTACACTCTGAGATAAGAACTGAACAGTCAAAACCTTATAGCAGATATTTTTGACCAAAACAAACACTGCTCAGTCACACAAGTTATAAGACACTTCATTCTTTAAAAAAAAAAAAATTTTTTTTTTTTTTTTTAGAAATTGGGATTTTTTTTTAGAATTTCGGTTTGGGATCGGGTCCGTTTGCTTTGGGAGTGCCTCCGTTTTCCGGTGGCGCAGACAGTGCTGAAAAATCCCTGATGTGTGACGTAATTGCCAAAGGTGTGTGGTTTTGTGGCAGTTGGTTGGATTTGTTATACAAACCACGCTTAACAGACTGTACGGTTTACAACTCCACGGGTGTAATCCTCATGGAAATTGTGCATTTCATGCATAATATTGTCAAAACATTTATTTGACACTTTAAACATTTGAAGCAATTATCATTGAATTAATGACACCCAACTGTAAGCGTTTTTTTTAATTCGTAAATAAGCATAATTACATTTATTATCCGAAACACACGTCCAAACTTTAATGTTCATGCGACATTAACAAATTCTTGCTTAAAATAATCAGTGCTTATGTATTTCACGTTGATCCATTGTCAAGATAAAAAGCGTGCACAAATCATGCTGCATGTACAATATCCTGAAAACCGCATGGACAGCACAGATTTATCGTTTAAACTTTTATGTATATTAAAGCCCTGGGTATTTTTTTCCATATTAAGGTCAATTTTTACTGATGTTCCAGATTTCATGCAAATATATGTCATTAACCCAAATGGTGAAAAAGCCTGGACTCATTTCAAGATTTTCAGAGTTTTTGGCCTTCGTGTTGGTAGACCATATAGAGAGAAAGTGCAAGGGCATCTGCAAGAACAAATAATTATTCTATTGCATTTATGGGGTTATTGCCTTAACTCTTTGGACCACATTTTTTATGCCATTTTATTTCTTATGCAAATAATAACTTGAAAAGACGGATTGGCTTGAACACTGAAAGACTTTGATAGGAAGAATGAAGTAAAAGAAAAAAAAACTCCATTAATATTTATGGAGTTATTGCTCTTTGTTTTAATGTTTCACTGTTGTTTGGATGTTAGTTTTTACCAAAACATTCAGTATTATGAGGATTGTTGTGAAAGATAGTGTATAAAAAATCACATATCAATAGAGGGAATTGAGGGTTTTGTTTGTATTTATTATCCCCCGCCATAGGCGGAGGGATATTGTTTTGGTGTTGTCCGTCCGTCCGGAGCAATATCTTGGAAGTGCATTGGTGGATAATTGAAACTTGGTATGAGTATATATATGGATAATAGGATGATGCACGCCAAATGGCATTCAACACCATCTGATAATAACAGAGTTCTGGCCCTTTGTATATTAAAAAAAAAGTTTTTTGTGTGTCCAGAGCCATATCTTGGAAGTGCTTTGGCGTATTTCATTGAAAGTTGGTATGAGTGTCCAGAAGCATATTGGCGGGGGATATCAATTCATTGAGTTGGCTTGTTTAAATAAAAAACATGTGTGATTTCTCCAACATTGATGGTCAATATTGCACTTTTGAATAATACATTTAGGGGCATTCAACACTAACAGTGACTGCATTTTTAGCTCATCTATTTTTTGAAAAAAAAATTATGAGCTATTGTCATCACCTTGGCGTCTGCGTCGGCATCGGCATCCGGTTAAGTTCTGTGTTTAGGTCCACTTTTCTCATAAAGTATCAAAGCTATTGCATTCAAACTTGGTACACTACCTTACTATCATTAGGGGACTGGGCAGGCAAAGGTAGGTAACTCTGGCGTGCATTTTGACAGAATTATGTGCCCTTTTTATACCTAGAAAATTGAAAATTTGGTTAAGTTTTGTGTTTAGGTCCACTTTATTCCTAAAGTATCAAAGCTATTGCTTTCATACTTGCGACACTTACTTACTATCATAAGGGGACTGTGCAGGCAAAGTTATGTAACTCTGACTGGCATTTTGACAGAATTACCGGTATGGCCCCTTTATACTAGAAAATTGAAATTTTCGTAAAGTTTTGTGTTTTGGGCCGCTTTACTCCTAAAGTATCATAGCTATTGCTTTCAGACTTGGAACACTTACAAACTATCATAAGGGGACTGTACGGAACAAGTTGCATAAATCTGGTTGTCATTTTGACGGAATTATGGCCATTTTTTTACAAAAATTGCCATGACTTCGTTATTTATGATCAGATTTGATTGATACTTTGACAAAACAACTCTACTACAATAGACTCCACCCAAACCATCCCCCATGCCCCCCCCCCAATTTTTTTTTGTGTATTTTTCATTTTTTTTGTTTAAAGATCATCTTTTAAATGACCACACCCTCACACTATGCCCCCCCCACCGCCCGACCCCACCCAACCCCCTCCCCCCCCCCAATTTTTTTTCGAAACATGGTTAAAAAACAAAAATATTTAATTTTTATTATTTTATTTTTGAAAGACCGTCCAACTATCCCACCCAAGAATCCCCCCCCCCCCCAAATAAATTATTTTATTTTGTTTATTGCATTTTTATTTCTTATTTTTGGAAGATAATGTAATAAATGACCACACCCCCACACACACTACAACCCTCTCCATCCAGCAGCACCCATCCATCTTTTTTTATTGAAGTATTGAGATAGTTCCCTTCACCTTTAAAAAGAAAAATAGATGAGAGGTCTGCACCCACAAGGCGGTGCTCTTGTTGTATTTGGCTTGCAAATGGTTTTTCAGATGGAGACAGGAACTGAGTTGGTCCAAGAGCTGCAGTCACTGCGTGAGAGACTTCAGCAGGCCAGGGGCAAGCTGCAGTTCTGGATGAAAGATGAGATGGACCAACTACTGCAGGCACGCACCACTCACCACCAGAGTGTGCTCAAAACACTTCAAAGTATATACCATTTCTCCTTGTTTTGCATTAACTTATCTTTCAAGCAGGGGTGTGATTTTTCTCTTTAAAAATAATTTCCTTCAAAAAAATGATGGTAATACTAAGTTATATTGTGTGTCACTTCATAAAATTGTCAAAAGCCAATACAACCATGTGTGTATGTCCGAGAACATTTACAATGAAAGAAATTAGAATGTAAAAAAGGTGGGACATATTTTAAAAGGGTGTATCGTGGAAGGAGGGAACATATTTTCTTCTTTTTGCTGATTTCTTATCTTGTATTATATCAAATTTGGTAAACTTATGATAATGTTGTAGTTAAATGCATTTATGTAAAAAAAAGTGACAATGCAACAGGAATCGATTTTTTCCTTGCCATAGTCCCTTCGAGTATTAGCATGGAATGTACTTTTTGAAATTAAATGAATCTTCTCTTTTGTAGTTGAAAAGCTGGACAATGAGAAATATAATGCTGAAGTAAAGCAGTGTAAGTATGGGAAGCCTGAACTGTGCACTTGCATAGTGAAAAGTAACAGAGCAACATTTTGGTGAGCTCTACAACTTTATTATGCCCCCCTTCGAAGAAGAGGAGGTATATTGCTTTGCACATGTCGGTCTGTCGGTCGGTCCGTCCACCAGGTGGTTTCTGGATGATAACTCAAGAACGCTTGGGCCTAGGATCATGAAACTCCATAGGTACATGATATGTACCTATGATCATGACTCGCAGATGACCCCTATTGATTTTGAAGTCACTAGGTCAAAGGTCAAGGTCACGGTGACCGGAAATAGTAAAATGGTTTCCGGATGATAACTCAAGAACGCTTAGGCCTAGGATCATGAAACTTGATAGGTAGATTGATCATGACTCGCAGATGACCCATATTGATTTTCAGGTCACTAGGTCAAAGGTCAAGGTCACAGTGACCCGAAATAGTAAAATGGTTTCCGGATGATAACTCAAGAACGCTTATGCCTAGGATCATGAAACTTGATAGGTAGATTGATCATGACTCGCAGATGACCCCAGGGGTTTTTTTTTAGAAAAAGGGGAAGACGCTGGACGCTGGGTAAAAGGGGAAAATCGAGCGCGAAAGAGACATATTTGGGGAAAAAATATATAAACTGTGCATTTCAATGTCTATAACTCGCCTACAGACTTCAGGTTTTTTTTTTAGAAAAAGAGGCGTGTCTCTGACCTTTTTGTTCTTAAACACATGAACAAGTATGATATTAAAGTCAAAGTCTTAAATTAAGTTGCAGGTGTAGATCTAATAATGGGAAATGTTTTCAACTGGGGCCGGGGAACGATGTCAATATTATGATTTCAATTTCATGATGAATGGGTTGACGATCTAGATCTGCTACAGTATTGGAAGGGTAAGGTGCGGCAGCTGCCGATTGTCTACTTTCACTTTCACAATAATCCGACAGTATTAATCGATGTTGATTACATGTACCTCCGAATCCTGCTGGGTTTCAACGGTTTTTGATGATTCATTCTTAAAAAATGCGTCAACGCAATTAATATTTTCCGAGTCTGAACGTTTTATTTTGTTCGTGTATGAACGCCAATTGTGAGACTTTTTTCTGTTTTAACGTTTATATCTTGGCTTTCACATAACCCGGATGAAAATTTGACTGGTTTCCGGTAATTAATTGACGAAACACCCTTCTCGAGCAAGACCGGAATCCAGTAAAATAGTCACATGATTAATACGATTAGTTGCCCGGTTTCCATGACGTAATTTAAGAGCTATATATAGAATCACTGGATTCCCAGATTTGAGTGTTCGTCGGGAGAGAGAGAGAGAGCGAGATCAGTGTACATGGTACAAATTGGATAAGTGTCGACTTCCCAAAAGAAAAAAAAACATTTTTTTGAGGGTAAAATATTATATTTTGGCGAAAAATTATATTTTGGAGGGGAAATGGTATTTTTAGGGGAAAAATTCTGGTAGGGGAAGACGCCGAATATCGGCGTCACTTTCTTAGTAAAAAAAAACCCTGGACCCCTATTGATTTTCAGGTCACTAGGTCAAAGGTCAAGGTCACAGTGACCCGAAATAGTAAAATAGTTTCTGGATGATAACTCAAGAACGCTTATGCCTAGGATCATGAAACTTCTTAGGTAGATTGATAATGGCTGGCAGATGACTCCTTATGATTTTCAGGTCACTAGGTCAAAGGTCAAGGTCACGGTGACCCGAAATAGTAAAATGGTTTCCGGATGATAACTCAAGAATGCTTATGCCTAGGATCATGAAACTTCATGTGTACATTGATCATGACTTGCAGATGACCCCTATTGATTTTCAGGTCACATGGTCACGGTCACGGTGACCCGAAATAGTAAAATGGTTTCCGGATGATAACTCAACAACGCTCATGCCTAGGATCATGAAACTTGATAGGTAGATTGATCATGACTCGCAGTTGACCCCTATTGATTTTCAGGTCACTATATCAAAGGTCAAGGTCACGGTGACCTGAAATAGTAAAATGGTTTCCGGATGATAACTCAAGAACGCTAATGGCTACGATCATAGAACTTCATAGGTACATTGATCATGACTCGCAGATGACCCCTATTGATTTTGAGGTCACTAGGTCAAAGGTCAAGGTCACGGTTACCCGAAATAGTAAAATGGTTTCTGGATGATAACTCAAGAAGGCTTAGGCCTAGGATCATGAAACTTGATAGGTAGATTGATCATGACTCGCAGATTGATTTTCAGGTCAATAGGTCAAAGGTCAAGGTCACAGTGACCTGAAATAGTAAAATAGTTTCCGGATGATAACTCAAGAACGCTTATGCCTAGGATCATGAAACTTGATAGGTAGATTGAGCATGACTCGCAGATGACCCCTATTGATTTTCAGGTCACTTAGTCAAAGGTCAAGGTCACAGTGACCCAAAATAGTAAAATGGTTTCCGGATGATAACTCAAGAACGCTTATGACTAGGATTATGAAACTTCTTAGGTAGATTGATAATGGCTGGCAGATGACTCCTAATGATTTTCAGGTTACTAGGTCAAAGGTCAAGGTCACGGTGACCCGAAATATTAATATGGTTTCCGGATGATAACTCAAGAACACTTATGCCTAGGATCATGAAACTTCATAGGTACATTGATCATGACTTGCAGATGACCCCTTTTGATTTTCAGGTCACAAGATCAAGGTCACAGTGACCCGAAATAGTAAAATGGTTTCTGGATGATAACTCAACAACGCTTATGCCTAGGATCATGAAACTTGATAGGTAGATTGATCATGACTCGCAGATGACCCCTATTGATTTTGAGGTCACTAGGTCAAAGGTCAAGTTCAAGGTGACCCGAAATAGTAAAATGGTTTCCGAATGATAAATGAAGAACACTTATTCCTAGGATCATGAAACTTGATAGGTAGATTGATCATGGCTCGCAGATGACCCCTATTGATTTTCAGGTCACTAGGTCAAAGGTCAAGGTCACAGTAATCCGAAATAGTAAAATGGTTTCCGGAGAAACTCAAGAACGCTTATGGCTAGAATCATGAAACTTCATAGGTACATTGATCATGACTGGCAGATGACCCCTATTGATTTTCAGGTCACTAGGTCAAAGGTCAAGGTCACAGTGACAAAAAACATATTCACACAATGGCTGTAACTACAACAGAGAGCCCATATGGGGGGCATGCATGTTTTACAAACAGCCCTTGTTCAAATGTATTTCCATCTTTAAACCTCATTGATAAATAAATTGCATTGCAAAAGGCATTGACAATGTATGATATATACTAAAATAAGCAGAATTAATGAAAGTACTTTAATAAGTATGTAAACACATTTTTGAAGCACTTGCTTCTGGGAATGTCTCCAATTACAGTCTATCCAAAACCAATTGAACATATCTGGTGAAATGTGCGATAGACCATAAACATGATTGATGTTTGGTTTCCTTAATTAATAAAAACATGTTTTTCATTTTCATGTAAACCCTGCATTTGTTATGGATAATCATCCAGCATAAAGTGTTTTAATAGCCAAATCAATTTTTAATGGGCAAAATGCAAATTAACTCGTTTATGAAGATAAATCATAAAATGCTAGTGATTTCTTACATAAAGGGATTATTGCTGCAACAGTAAGCTGTATGTATTATCTGATAAAAGAAAAGAAGTACACGTGCATATATTTAATAATGACCGTGAACCAAGGTGTCAGGATCTGTTTAACAAAAAGTAAGTCATCAAGTAGTACAGAATTAGGCATTTTTTGCTGAAATTACCATAAGACTGGGCTGTAAAAAGTCCAGGTTTTTTTTTTGGCCCAATTTTATAGCCGAAATTCGGCTATGTTCCCAATCCCAAAAAGTATACTTTTTTCCCAAAATGTGGCAACAAATTCCCAATTTCAAAAAAAAAAGAAAAAGTTTTTTTTTTTTTTTTTTTTTAGAAAGTGTCTAATGCGTATTTTATCTCAATTTTAATTCAATTACATCTAAAAAAAGTATTACATGATTTTGTTCTTTTAATTTGAATGATTATAAAGAGTTATAGCAAATTTAGTATATCCCTAAGGCTAATCAGTGGACTTTTCATTTGGAATAAAAAGGCTAATGAATTTATTTTCCCAATTTAATGAAAATGCCGATAAAATTCCCAATTCCAAAGCCATGGGCTATCTTCCCAAAAAGTGGGGAAAAAACCCTGAAGTCCAACATTGTTTTATTTATAATAATATTTTGTAGGATAAGCTAATTGAATGTTTTTAATTGCATAATACATTTTTTTGCTTGACACTAAGAAAGCCAAATTAGAAGCCAACATTTCATAAAATGCATGCTTTTTCAGACATTGGTACCTCAGAAAATGTAAAAAAACTCCTATTTATACACCCTTAAAAAAGGGCATATTATGGGAGCATCAGTGGAGAGCGGGTGATGGGGCGTCCTCCAGGAGAAAATGTCCCCTCAATTACTCATACAGTTTAAACAAAATAATGGTAAAACTTGGTTATATTGTAATAACTTTACCAAGTTCATTAACCAACCAGATCACCTGACACGCTTGAATGATCCCAAATTTTCCAAATAAATCTTTTGGTTTTTGGTCAATAACTGGAGTTTACATAAACCAATTTTAATGACTCTTTTGATATAGCAAACTTGAATGAAAACCGAACATAGGATTGTAATTGGGGCTTATCAAGTAAAGGTCAAGACCAATGTTGCCAAAAATAGAAAAAGCAGTTTCTGCTCATTTGGGACTTGCTTTCGAGGCTGGTCAAGTCAAGTCACTGTAACTAGAAGAAGAACAATTGTTTCCACATAATGACTTTGGCAAGGATGTCTTACACAGAAATTGTGTGTGTACCTAAGCTTACCTGCTGATCAAGCTTGAGATTGCATTAGGGCAAGTAAGGTTAAGGTCAAAGTCACTGTTACTAAAAACAGAAAAACAATTTTCGCTCAGTAACTTGCGTTTCGATGGAGGTAATGCACCAACATTTTGTGTGTTGGTTGCTTTCATGTAGACCGAGCTTGAGGTTGCATTTAAGGCATGTTCGATAAAGGTTAAGGTCACCTTGCTTAAAATAGAAAAACAGGTTCTTTTCAATTTTTTTACTTTTGATGGAGGTATATTGACAAATTTTGTGTCGAGGTAGCATACTTGCAGTTTACACATCAATTTTGTTAATAAATTGATTATGTTAGATAAATTGGATTAATATGTTAAACTTTGAATAATTGGTTTCATGGCTGTGCTATCATTTGTATAACAAATTAATACGTTCTTCACTTAAGAGTATAACATTCAATAACTTTTTCATGTATTTGAATGTATTTTTGGTAATATTTAGTTTTGGCCTTTTCATGCTTGTACATGTAGATGTCATAACAACACAATGCAGACTTTGTAAGACACAGTAAGTCACACAAGTGTTTCCAATAGGAAATGATTACCGGTATTATCATAATTGCATAATCTACAAATGTTTAATTATACCCCCACAAACGAAGTTTTGGGGTGTAAATAGAAGTGAGCTTGTCTGTCGGTCGGTCTGTTGGTCTGTCGGTCAGTCTGTATTAAGTGTCCGCTCTCTAATTCAAGTTGTTTTCATCCGATCTTCACCAAACTTGGTCAGAAGTTGTATCTAGATGATGTCTAGGTCAAGTTCAAATATGGGTCGTGCCGGGTAAAAAACTAGGTCACGGGGTCACGTAGTGCATGTTAAACATTAAGCATTTTGTCCACTCTCTAATTAAAGTAGTTTTTTCATCCAATCTTCACCAAACTTGGTCATAGGTTGTATCTAGATGATGTCTAGGTCAAGTTTGAATATGGCTGCTGGGTTAAAAACTAGGTCACGGGGTCACTTAGTGCGTTTTAAACATTGAGCATGGTGTCCGCTTTCTAATTCAAGAAGTTTTCATCCTAGCTTCACCAAACTTGATCAGAAGTTTTATCTAGATGATCTTAAGGCCAAGTTCGAACATGGGCCATGCCGGATCAAAAACTTGGTCACGGGGTCACTTAGTATGTTTTACACATTCAGCATGGTGTCCACTCTCTAATTCAAGTAGTTTTCATCCGATCTTCACCACACTTGGTCAGAAGTTGTATCTAGATGATGTGTAGGTCAAGTTCGAACATGGACCATGCCAGGTCAAAAACTAGGTCACGGGGTCACTTAGTGCGTTTTAAACATTGAGAATGGTGTCCGCTGTTTTTTGTGAAGACAGCATGCAAAATATTCTGTGTCAATGCGGCATGTGGGGTGAATCGTCACGTCTGTGACAAAGCTCTAGTTAATCTTTAAAAGCATTATGGTATGAAAAGACCACTTAAATTATAGTAATGAAATGTCCTCAAAAAAGTCACTTCAAAAATCAGAGCTAATGTGATTTGAGTGGCCAATGAAAGATAAAAGTAACCATTGACTTAACCGATTACGCTAACATTATTACAGTGTCACAGACAGTTGAAAATTTACGAAATGAACTGGAGGAATTGTACACAGTCACACATGGAATGAGTGAAAAGGCAGTCAAAACAGAGGAAGAAGTAGAAGTCTTGAAGCAAAACATCAGTGATCTAAAAAATGGTATGGAATAGCAAGATTATCCCCCTTCAATTGAAACAAATATTCACAAAAATGCAATTCAAAGATATTACATAACCAGATTCTGAATATGGCAAATGATGTACATATACATTTTTATTGGAATCCCTATGTATGTCTGTCCATCAGTCTGTCTGTTTCTCAGTCCGTACACTGAAACTTGGTTTGTTTTACAACATTCAAACTTGCAGTTATTGTGACTTTGTCCTTATTATATCAGGTTTGCATGTGCACTTTGTATCATTCTACGTTGAAAATTACAAAAGTTATTCCCCCTTTTCAACTAAGACATTGTTTTACATAATGCTATGTTAAACGACATAGGACAGTCTGGGAAATTTTTGTCACTAACGGAACAAGTTCTAGTAGCAAAACAAATCTCGAATATTTAGGCCATATTTGAAATTGGGTCATGTGGGGGTTCGAAACTAGATCAACAGGTCAAATCTTTAAAAATTGGTGTCGGTAAAGTCAGGTGAGTGTTTTAGGGATGTCATGGCCCTCTGGTAAACTTATACTAGAAAGTTCTTATTATCTTTTGTGTTTAACAACTCATTATCTCTGCATCAACTATAGATGTTAAATTAATTATATTAATGTATGTCTTAGTGGTTAAAAATATATGGCAAATGATCATGTACATAAAAAATTTAGGTTTAAGTTGAATTGCTAATTGACTACTTTAATTTGAACTGATCAACCTTGATAAAACTTTGAATATGGCAAGCCTGTTTGGAGACGCTTCATTTTGAACTTTAGCTTTCACGCTGATCTAGTGTGTAATTGCATTCATGACTGGTTGGATCAAAGTCACTGATCCTAAAAATAGAAAAAAATATTGTTTTCAATGACTAGTTTGGATTGAAGAATTCTGCAGTGCTTTTGTGTGAAGGTACATGCAGACATAGCAGGTCATTTAAACAAACAATTGGAAAAAAAGCAAGTTTGCTAAGTAAATTGCCTTTGCTTTGTGGTATTCTGCTCAAATTTGTATTCACAGGCCTAATAACAGGTTTCTGAAAGTAATTGTACATTACACTATCAAACTGGAAGAACACTCGAGCATGCCGTCTTTTAAAAGCTCTTGTTTATAAACCAAGCTCTTACAAACACAAATGAAATGTTACTTAAGGATTGTGTACAGTATATTGATTCATACATTTCATTCGCAATGTTGGCAATTACAGAAATAGAAATACCTACAAAGGCCAAACAGAAGTTGGAGTATTTGGAGAATGGAAGTAAAGTGTTTGGGGAAGCGTTGGGGCTAGAATACAGAAAAACAAAAGGTAATAATGAATACAGGTAATTAGTGCTTTGTTTGCTGATTTACTGGTAACTAGGTCATGTATTTCAGTGTTTAACCCTTTCAGTGCGGGAACCGAATTTTGAAGGCCTTTGCAAACAGTTTGGATCCAGATGAGACGCCACAGAACGTGGCGTCTCATCAGGATCCAAACTGTTTGCTATTCTGATAGTATTCTTTGAAAAAAATCGAAGAAAATGCTAATTTTAGAAATTCAGCAGATTACATTTTAGCAGAAGACAAATTTCCCAGCATGCAAAGGGTTAAGCTGTAAAACTTCAGTGTGTGCAGCCAGACTTGTGTTAGCTCATATTTTCAAAATAGCATGTGTTATTAATTTATGAATATATTTTATATTGGATGTATTTTCATTAAAAAATAATAACTGTGAACATTTAATTAATTTATTACACATTTGCTGAATAATTATGTGATCAGATAAAGAAAAAGGGGGGGACATTGCGCAGGCCTCGACACTAACAGTGGTTCGGGAACCCGAGGCCCCCAGATTTTGGCGAGGGTCACCAGTTCTTTCAAGCTGGGTGATCCTCGGGAAACCTTAATTTATAGAACCACTTCGTATTGATTTATCATATGAATCCGCGTAATTATCTTTTATTTCTTGCCGTGTTTATAAGGAGAACTTCCGAAACGGTAAGTAGTGTATTTTTAGCAACATGAAAGCGGATGCGAACTGTGCGATGGTTCTCCGTCAACTTTTATCAACCCAAGATTTCACGCACAAAGCATAGAACCAGTAGGAATACAAATATGAATGACGTAGTATAGATATGGTGGTGTTACAGTAAAAATCACCCATTACACTCGATAAAATGCAGACAAATACAGGTTGTGTTTACAAAATGATTGACAAGGATATTTCCGATTTTTTCTTTCTTGAGAAGCAATGCGCTTTTTAGAGGCAGATCTTTTTGCCATTAGTGCTTTTGGCAATTTAAATACTCAAAAAACTTAAAGTGCACATACAAAATTGTCACTGGAAATCAAATTGGTATTATTGGTATTTGCACATTTCAGTAAACATAAGGCTACTTTATTGTCAAATATATTTGATTAATAAATTGTATAATAACTTATATATTTTTATTAGTTCTGTTGCAAGCCTAACTTGTTTTGCTTTTAAAATACATTAAAAGCATATTGTTATCAAGTAGACATGACATCCAAAGTTTACAAAACAAGGCTTCAAAGCTATAAATAGGTCTACTTTAAATGGCAACTGAATTGAATATTGGAAATAAACATGTTTACTAGTAAGCCTCTTGTACTGATTTGCCCTTACGCTGTGCGTCGAAACAGGAGGGAACCCTAGTTTGGGTGAGGGTCACCAAAAGTTGAAAGTAGGGTTCCCTCCGGGAACCCTGTCCAGAAAGTTAGTGTCAAGGCCTGATTGCGGAGGGTACGAGATAACAGGGTGGAACCTTGGGGTCATGATGCTGCACACTTCAGTTTTTTGCCTAGCTGGAGCACTGTTATTCCCCTTTTTTATCAGCGTCCAATAAACCCAGTCCCTTGGCTAAGTATTTGTTTTTTACACTCATCAAGAAACATTATGAAATTGATGATGATAAAATCTTATGAATACAAACACAATTTGAATCTAAGTTGACTATCTTGGGAATATTGTATAGCTATGAGACACTTTTTTTCTTAAATTATATTCTTTAAAATGTTTCTGAATTTACAGGATTCAAAAATATCAAAATCAGTTATTTATTTTGCCAGATTTTAATGACTTACGTTATAAGTTAATTCAGTTGGCAAACGTTATTTACATAATCATTTTACATGTTATTATTTTGCCATCCCAGTAATTTGAATAGCCATTTAATACTGAAATGTCAAAAATCATTTAATAAAGATGTTAAAAGCTTCATAGCACAGTATTAGTTCCTTTTCTTAAGAAGTACTTTAAAAGCTCATTTCAATATCCATATCAGTGTGCTGAGGGAGGGAAATTCATGTAAGTTGCGTGCAAGGCCCAAATCTAGGTGTAAGCATATTTGTCTATTTAATGGCTGGGGGCTATATAACTGCGATCTACGAGACTAAAGTTTAATAACCTTGGACTAAAACAAGAATAAAATGTCATATTTCAATCTGTTAGGAATTGAATACTGATTTTCAGTGTTTTCCCTCACAGGTAACAGGATCCAAGTGATATTTACCCAAATTGATGAAAAGAACCCAAAGACACCTTTTTACTTCTTCATGCGACTGGAGGGCCCAAGTAGGAAATATGTTGGTAAGATTACAATTTTGACTAGTGATATATATGTATAATGCCTCTCTTTCTTCAATTTCAGACCACATTGGTTTTCAGTTACTGAAGATAGGTAAGCATTATTTAAAACAAAACAAGTCTCATCACAATATGATTTTGATTTATCAATGAAATGATATCGTATATGAAGAGAGTTTTGCAAAAGCATATAAAAAAAAAGGATCCATTTCTCAATAAGAAACTTCACCAAGGTCCCTTTAGATTCCTCTTATGGCGCCTTGCTCATTAACTTGGCTGCGTATTAACCTCTAGCTTTGGGAGACAACAAATAAAACTGTAAGCTATTTAAATTATTCTACGAGTAATTCCTCCCCCCTTTTTTTCTCTGTTTCCTCTCTATCAACTATCTCTCACAGTTCCCTTTTCCTTAATATTTCACACTCATCATGTTAGCTGTTGTTAAAGTATTTCTAACTGGTGAATAATATCAAAACAGCACACAAAAGTACCACTGTACTTGCGGCTATGTTCCAGTGAGTGACGTAGAGCCGCCAGTAGAAGGTCTACAGGAGCTCACCCAGGAGCTGATCCAGACAAACAACCTGCGCAAGTTTATGATTCAGGTCCGCAGGAAGTTCCAGGCACTCGTAAAAGCACAGTGAAGAAATACTTGCTGTGCTTGTGTTGTTTTCAAGACTTAAACTTCATCCATTTCTTTTTTTAAATGTGGATTTTTTCCCAGTTGCCCTTGGGATGCATGCATTTAGTCAGTGTACTTAATGAAGTAGAGTTTACAAGTTTAGCGCAACTAGAAATAATAAGTTTCTTGGTTATGTGAGATTAGCAATATAAACTTTCTCTATTATGTGGTTGTTATGTGAAGAAATACCTGCTTTGCTTGTATTGTTTATAAGACTTAAAAACTATAAATATATTTCCCTGTCAACCTAATAATGCTTGTGTAAATTCAAGTTCCAGGCATTCGTAAAAGCGCAGTAAAGAAAAACTTGCTTTGCTTGTTTTGTTTACAAGACTTTAACAACTGTAGACATTTTCGAAGTAAACCTATGGGGAATGGTACATAATGCATGTATAAAGTTTTTTTTTAATCTCTCACAACTCGGGTACACGCTTTAAAGTGTGTGTATTTCCTTAAAAATCAATTTAAATTTAAGACCTTTCTGACCTGATTTAAGTTTGAAGGCTTCATTTCCAACACTTGCATACTGATGCACAGCAAACAGCATAAAACTGTATGTTACTAGCAGGCTGTTCTGGTTTTATGCTGGTTGTATACCAGGCTGTTCTGGTTTTATGCTGGTTGCATACCAGGCTGTTCTGGTTTTATGCTGGTTGCATACCAGGCTGTTCTGGTTTTATGCTGGTTGCATACCAGGCTGTTCTGGTTTTATGCTGGTTGCATACCAGGCTGTTCTGGTTTTATGCTGGTTGCATACCAGGCTGTTCTGGTTTTATGCTGGTTGCATACCAGGCTGTTCTGGTTTTATGCTGGTTGCATACCAGGCTGTTCTGGTTTTATGCTGGTTGCATACCAGGCTGTTCTGGTTTTATGCTGGTTGCATATAGCCATTTTCTCTTTGCTTCTGAGCAAGAGGGTTAAGTCAATGTACCTAGAGAGACAAGGAATATAGACTTTCTCTGTGAAGTATATGTAGGAATCCACTGGATAGCTATTCGTATGTGAAGCTAGTCATACACCGTTTTTGTTTTAAGTTTACCGAGGAATATTCCATTTGTCTATTTTGTGTATGAATCAAAATACAATTCTCTTATAAGGGTACATAAGGATATAAAATTTCCCTGTTATATGTGGCTAGAATTTAACCATTTTTATACGCCCGTATAAAATACGGGACGTATTATGTGAAACCCCTTGGCGGCGGGCGGCGGGCGGAAGGCATCACTTTGTCCGGACTCTAATTCAAATTGTATTCATCCGATCTTCACCAAACTTGGTCAGCAGTTGCATCTAGTTGATATCTAGGCCAAGTTCGAATATGGGTCATGCCGGGTCAAAAACTAGGTCATAGGGTCAATAAGTGCATTTTCAAAGGGGCCACTTTGTCCGGACTCTATTTCAAATTGTATTCATCCGATCTTCACCAAACTTGGTCAGCAGTTGCATCTAGTTGATATATAGGCCAAGTTCGAATATGGGTCATGCCGGGTCAAAAACTAGGTCATAGGGTCAATTAGTGCATTTTCAACGGCGCCACTTTGTCCGGACTCTAATTCAAATAGTTTTCATCCGATCTTCACCAAACTTGCTCAGAAGTTGAGTCTAGACAATATCTAGGCCAAGTTGGAATATGGGTCATGCCGGGTCAAAAACTAGGTCATGGGGTCACTTAGTGCATTTCAAGGATTTCATGGTGTCCGCTCTCTAAATGAAGTAGTTTTCACCCGATCTTCACCAAATTTGGTCAAAAGTTGTGTCTATATGATATGTAGGTCAGGTTTAAATATGGGTCATGCCGGGTCAAAAACTAGGTCACGAGGTTACTTAGTGCATTTCAAGCATTTAGCATGGTGTCCGCTCTCTAATTGAAGTAGTTTTCATCTGATCTTCACCTAATTTGGTTACAAGTTGTGTCTAGATGATATGTAGGTCAAGTTCGAATATGGGTCATGCCCGGTCAAAAACGAGGTCACATGGTGCATTTAAAGCATTTAGCATGGTGTCCGCTCTCTAATTGAAGTAGTTTTCATCTGATCTTCACCAAATTTAGTCAGATGTTACATCTAAATGATATCTAGGTCAAGTTCAAATATGGGTCATGCCAAGTCAATAACTAGGTCTTGAGGTCACTTAGTGCATTTCAAGCATTGAGCATGGTGTCCAAAACCTTCGAACGGGCGTATCTTGTGACAGTTTGGCACTCTTGTTCTTTTATGTGTATCTATGAATTTATAGTTTCTCTGTTAAGTGTACATAGGAATTTTAAGTTTCTCTGTTGTGTGTGGCTAAAAATAAACAGATACTCTGTTACATGTTATATAAGTGTACATAAAAATAATCTGGTTTTTTGCTATATGTACACCTGAATATACATTTTATGTGTTACGATTTACTGTACCATTTCTCTTTGTAGTGACTATTGTACCTATGAATATTCCGCTTCTCTGCCAAGTTACCATATATAATTGATTATTTTTTTACATCAGGAAACAATATGTTCATGTTGAACTAGAGATGTTAACTCTTGAGACAGTTGGAATCTTAAACTGGGTGGGAAAAGGAAAACCACAGGTGATTGATTTAGATTATTTGTGTTTGTGACATGGATTTGTATTGAATTTAAGTGATCACATGCAGAATTAAATAAAGTGTGATGTATCATTTAGAAAAGAATACTTGTTATGTTCAATAATTGCAAAATTTGAACAGCTTAATTTATACACAAGCTATGACATAGATTTATTGTGTCAATTCAAATAACTTGGGAGCAACATGGTAAACACACTTGTGAAGTACAATATGTTTAACACTATTGCAGCCAAAATAAAAATAGCAGCATCAAAATGATTTATACTTTAAAACCAATGGATTTTGAAAGACTTCTGATTCAAGATTAGACCTTAAATGTGTTAATTTAAACATGCACATTATTGATGAAATTAAATATTGCGATTTGGAAAATTGAATTTTCTCTATGTATTTTTTTTTTAATTCTTTAAAATAGCATTTTTGATATGTTAATTGTACTATTTGTTTGTTTTCCCTTAACGATTCAAAACTGTTGAAATAATAATGGCTTATTCATAAACGCTTTTTTAGCAATTAACCTAGATACATATGTTGACATTTATTTACATTTTCAACGAAATTCCTACAGGAAATATTCCCAAATGGGCTTCACTAACTGACCATCAAACATGGCAATTTAACATGATACCTGTAATTTCTAATGTGGCAGGTCTTAAATTGCGTTATTGGGTAGGGACGTCAACTGATATAACAGGAGAGTGGAGTTAATTTGTGTTAAACTTACCAGTCCGTGATATAATAACACTTAAAATATCGGGTCAGCCTCATCAACAAAATTATCAATGATTATGAAGTGAACCCAGGAATATACGATTTCTGAAAATACGTGTATCTTAACTGTGCTTGTGTTGTAGCAGATATTTATTATACAGTGTTTATTGTGCCTTACTGTATATTATGTTGACAGCAGTGTGCCTGCACTTTTTATGCCCCTGGTAGGGTAGCATATAGCAGTTGAACTGTCCGTCAGTCAGTATGTCAGTCTGTCCGTCCGTCCGAAAAACTTTAACATTTGCCATAACTTTTTAAATTTTGAAGATAGCACCTTGATATTTGGCATGCATGTGTAGCTCATGGAGCTGCACATTTTGAGTGGTAAAATTTCAAGGTGAACATCATCCTTCAAGGTCTAGAATCGAAAAAACAAAGTCACGGGAAGTAATAAGCTTTAAATGGACATAGTTATCTGACCTGCCCATGTATATATTTTTAACCAGGTTTTCCGAAGGAAAAAACTGGTCATTAGATTGGCGAATGCGGGCGGGCTGGCTGGCTGGCTGGCGGGCGGGCGGAACAAGCTTGTCTGGGCCATAACTATGTCGTTCATTGTCAGATTTTAAAATCATTTGGCACATTTGTTCACCATCATTGGACGGTGTGTCGCGTGAAATAATTACGTCGATATCTCCAAGGTCAAGGTCACACTTTGAGTTCAAAGGTCAAAAATGGCCATAAATGAGCTTGTCCTGGCCATAACTATGTCATTCATTGTGAGATTTTAAAATCATTTGGCACATTTGTTCACCATCATGGGACGGTGTGTTGCACGAAAGAATCACGTCAATATCTCCAATGTCAAGGTCGCCACGACTAAAAATAGATTTTTTTTTAAAACAAACTTACAAAGGGGGTTAATTTTGTTTGTTCATTTCAAAAGTTCAGTTTGAGTTTTCTCCCTTTATCAGATTTTTTTTTCACAATGAAAACCTGGTTTTGTGACAATTTTGTCCCTTGTTGTTAAATAAATCAAAGAGGCGCAGTATGCGGCATTGTCTTTCTGACAAACACATTGTGGTAAAAGGTCAAGGTCATCCTTTACGGTCTACGGTAAAAAATACAGATTTAAGGGAAGTAATGAGCTTTAAAAAGGGAGAAAATTATTCAATATTGAACATAGCCACTTTATATATTTGGCATGCATGTGTATCTCATGGAGCTGCACATTTTGAGTGGTGAATCTACAGTCACGGTAGTGGCTTTTTAATTATTTGCTACTAAAAATAGAGATCTGTTACAGACAATTATTTTCAAGGGAAGTAATTTATATAATTATAAATCTCATATTATATATTTCCTTAGCAAGAATTGAAGTTCTTTTCAAAGTTACTGTACAGATTTATTATTTTGATTATTTATAAACCAAATGATTGATTTTTCAAAGTTTTTTTTAATGATATAACTATAATTTCTTTGATGTTCATTACATACCTGTGGACTTATGTCCATAGATACATGATCAACTCTGGCTATGATCTATTTTAAGCCACAGGCCTTGGTTGTCAGTGATGTCTGACATGGTCATAATTGAATGTGAGATCCTTCCCACCCCCCTCCCCCAGTTGGATTGGACAAAAATCAAGGGAAGTAATAAACTTTAAAGGGAGATGATTTTTATACCTGCCAAATGATAAATAGAAATTTTATTCAATATTGAAAATAGCAACTTGATATTTGGCATGCATGTGTATCTCAATGAAGCTGCACATTTTGAGTGGTGGAAGTTCAATGCCATCCTTCAAGGTAAAAAAAATAATTGTTTCAAAGCGGCGTTCTCTTGAAGTTGCTCATTTTGAGTGGTGGAAGGTCAAGGTCATCCTTCAAGGTCAAGGTCATCCTTCAAGGTCAAAGGTCAAAAATAAATAAATTTATTTTTCAAAGCGGCGTTCTCATGAAGCTGCACATTTTGAGTGGTGGAAGTTCAAGGTCAAGGTCATCCTTCAAGGTCGAAAAAAAAATTGTTTCAAAGCAGCGTTCTCATGAAGCTGCACATTTTGAGTGGTGAAAGTTCAAGGTCAAGGTCACCCATCAAGGTCAAGGTCATCCTTCAAGGTCAAAGTAAACAAAATAAAATCAAAGCGGCGTTCTCATTGCACATTTTGAGTGGTGAAAGATCAAGGTCAAGGTCATCCTTCAAGGTCAAGGTCATTCTTCAAAGTTAAAGGTAAAAAAAATAATCAAAGCGGCGTTCTCATGAAGCTGCACATTTTGAGTGGTAGAAGTTCAAGGTCATCCTTCAAGGTAAAGGTCATCCTTCAAGGTCAAAGGTAAAAAAACAACTTTTTTTTTCAAAGCGGCGTTCTCATGAAGCTGCACATTTTGAGTGGTGGAAGTTCAAGGTCATCCTTCAAGGTCAAAGGTCAAACAAAAAATTTCAAAGCGATGCAATAGGGGGCATTGTGATTCTGACAAACACATCTCTTGTTGAAATTATAATGAATCGGTAGACACTTAAATGTGAATAAATATTTAATGCTGTAAAAATAAATTTAAAAAATAATTTTGGTATTAAAAACCATTAATTTTATGTTCTTAATAGTACCCTAACCAGGCCTGAGAACCCGAGACCCCCAAATTTTGGTGAGGGACACCAATTTTTCCCAGGATTTTGCTCTAATTTTAATCAGCTGAGTTCCATGTGGACACCAGTCTGTAGAAGTAAGTGTCAAGACTTTCTTAAGTATTTCACCCAATGGACGTGAAATGGTACTATGTTTACCCCCCCCCCCCCCCCCCCCCCCCCCCTGTCATTAAACATGAATTACTCAAGCTAGGTTAGTGAAACTCACAATATGAATAGAAGGCCAAAAGGAAAATATATATTTTAAAAAATCCATGTTTTGTTGAATCAAAAACATTTGGCTTCAACAGTTACAGTGGACTTTTTTGGAATAAACTTCATCCCATGATAACTCAAAAAGTACTTTTGCTGTGTTGATGAAACATGGCATGTTTATAGTTGTAGTTGGACATATGGGGAATATGCACAATTTGTCAGTCATTTCTTCCGAAAAAAGTTATAACAGAAATAAAGGCAATTTTTTTCCAAACTATGTAGATCCTGTGATTACTCAAAAAGTACCTAAGCTAGGTTGAGGAGACTCGGTATGTATATAGAGGGCATATTATAGGGAATGCACTGTACCCCAAATTTTTTTTCATTGAAAGTGGTAGTCCTGTAAACCACAATAATTGAAAACTTCCAGAAGGAAATGAAAAAGTTCTCAAGCTGGGTTGATGAAACTCAGTGTATACATAATAGCGGGCCATTATGGTTAATATGCCATTATTTGAGCGTTTTTGTCAGACCTACATATTTGTCTACCAGTAAGAAAAATCTGGACCCCGCATTAACTAAAATCTTCGGTTTAGGAAAAAAATTCACAAATATTGGCAAAAAACATATTTAAGGAATTCCATATCAAATGGAATTATCAGAAATATGTTCATAAAAATGTTAATTTTGTGGATGTTTATATCTGTTGTCAAACATTCGGTATCATGATTTAGAGAACCCACAAAAATTGGTTTCACAGTACTTAAACTAGTTTGACGACACTCTGTAGGTGGATGGGGGCTGTGTTGGGAATACGCACTTCAGGTTGATTAACCCTTTACCACTTAGATACGTATTTTGTTGCATTTGTAGTCCTTTAGAAAGTTAAATTTAATTAAAGACCTTTCTTACTAGATTCAAGTTTTAAAGGCTTCATTTCCAAACCTTAGATACTGATGAGCAGCAAATAGCATTAAACCTGAACAGACTGCAGGTGTCTGGCAGGCTGTTCTGGTTTTATTAGCCGGATTTTTTTCGAAAAAATCTCGGCTTATAGATTGATGTTGTCGGGCGGGCGGGGGGGGCGGGCGGGCGGGGTGGCGGCGTGCTCGAAAATGTTAAAGTTCTTATTTCATGGTATAACTTTGGTATGCTTGGACCTAGAGTCTTCAAACTTGACATGAAGGTTGGCCAGGATTAACAGATGACCACTGGTCATTTCAAGGTCATTCATTTGAAGGTCAAGGTCACTGTGACCTTCAATATAAAAAATGTTAAAGTTGTTATAACTTTGGTATGCTTGGACCTAGAGTCTTGAAACTTGACATGAAGGTTGGCCATAACTAGTTAGTAACCACTGGTCATTTCAAGGTCATTCATTTGAAGGTCAAGGTCACTGTGACCTTGAATGTAAAAATGTTAAAGTTCTTATTTCATGGTATAACTTTGGTATGCTTGGACCTAGAGTCTTCAAACTTGACATGAAGGTTGGCCAGGATTAACAGATGACCACTGGTCATTTCAAGGTCATTCATTTGAAGGTGAAGGTCACTGTGACCTTCAATATAAAAATGTTAAAGTTGTTATAACTTTGGTATGCTTGGACCTAGAGTCTTGAAACTTGACATGAAGGTTGGCCAGAACTAGTAAGTAACCACTGGACATTTCAAGGTCATTCATTTGAAGGTCAAGGTCACTGTGACCTTGAATGTAAAAATGTTAAAGTTGTTATAACTTTGGTATGCTTGGACCTAGAGTCTTGAAACTTGACATGAAGGTTGGCCAGAACTAGTAAGTAACCACTGGACATTTCAAGGTCATTCATTTGAAGGTCAAGGTCACTGTGACCTTGAATGTAAAAATGTTAAAGTTCTTATTTCATGTTATAACTTTGGTATGCTTGTACCTAGAGTCTTCAAACTTGAAATAAAGATTGGCCAGTACTAGAAGATGACCACTGGTCATTTCAATGTCATTCATTTGAAGGTCAAGGTCACTGTGACCTTAAATGTTAAAATGTTAAAATTGTTATAACTTTGGTATGCTTGGACATAGAGTCTTCAAACTTGACATGAAGGTTTGCAAGCACACTTAGATGACCACTGGTCATTTCAAGGTCATTCATTCTAAGGTCAAGGTCACTGTGACCTTGAATGTAAAAATGTTAAAGTTCTTATAACTTTGGTAGGTAAAAATGTTAAAGTTCTTATTCCATGTTATAACTTTGGTATGCTTGTACCTAGAGTCTTCAAACTTGACATAAAGGTTGGCCAGTACTAGAAGATCACCACTGCTCATTTCAATGTCATTCATTTGAAGGTCAAGGTCACTGTGACCTTCAATGTTAAAATGTTAAAATTGTTATAACTTTAGTATGCTTGGACCTAGAATCTCAAACTTGACGTAAAGGTTTGCAAGCACACTTAGATGACACACTGGTCATTTCAAGGTCATTCATTCAAGGTCCACAGACTATCATTCAAGCTTGGATCATATTTATGTGTCCAATCTATCTGTCCAATCTATCTGCTAGAACTGGTGTGATAGAAACCTTTTGGAGTGATCATAAGGCTGTCTGGATTTCTGTGTAGGTATGTGAAAGCAAAACAATAAATAGTATTATTTCATCTAAGTTTATTTTCTTACATTTGATAATGAAATTGATGGAAACTTCAAACAATATGTTACTAATTTGCTAATAAAAAAATTGAGATCAAACTTTCCTAATTGTCAATTCAAGTTCATATTTGTGACCTTAAATGTTATTGTTGTTCATGTATATGCATGCATTCAAAACATAACACAAGGTTTGCTCATGCCTTGAAAAGTACTTACATTTCATTTTGACCTTTGAACAATATTTCAGTAATTTAAGTATTGCATTGACAAAAACACGAAAGGTACTTTCCTGTCATTTAAATCAAAAATCCGGCTTCAATGCGGTCATCTCCGACCGCGGAACTCTTGTGCTGTTTGCAAATAGCCATTTTCACTTTGCTTCTGCATGGGAAAGGATGAAACTTCAGGAAAACTGTTCTTAAACCAGCAACACTTACCCTTTATGAGACACAGCTCTTGTGTGTACCTGATTCAACATAGGTTCGATCTGTAACAATTTGAAAACTTAATAATAAAATGAATTTCAACAAAAACTTGCAGCTGATTTCAATGCTGCCGATTACCGGTAATAGGATTTTTTAATAGATGAGTAACTCTTTCAAATCAGAAAATAGACCATTATGTTTATAATTTTCTGACATTAACTTCTACAGTTAAGGATAAGTAAAAGGCATCTGCAATAGTGACAAATTCTATGGGTCAAAATGTCTGGACCTTTGCAAATTATTTCTGGCATGAACTTTAATAGCCATTCAGGAACATTTAAATGATCAGATGCTACTGGACCAGAAGTAATGTCCAAAGATGAGAGCCGTTGTTCTTTATCATTTTGACTGGACCTGGAACAGTTTTGTATTTATATTATGTTGAACGACTATCTTGCACATTCAAAAACATCGCATATATGTTAACACGTTTTTTATGAAATATTCCAGTTTAAGTGCACCAGTCATTGTTACGATCTACATTTTACTTGTACTTATAATAATATGGAGTTTCATTAGCATTTTGTGGTAGTGCTCTACAATTCAAATGATCGATTAAGAAATCAAAAATTTACTGTTTACTCTTCAACAAAGTTAAGTTACCGAACACATAGCGGATCGCAATATGTTGGAAGTCCTACTGATAAGTTTTAAGTTCTGTGAGAGTGTTTGTTGTTTGGAAGGAGGTGCCATCAGAATTTCTAATCGTCGGCCACATTGTGGAGGCATCTAGAGTTGTGTATATAGAAGGATAAGAGAAAAATCTAAATGGGGTATGTTATTTAACAATAATCTTTCTCGTCCAGCATATGCATTATTGTAGTAATCATTCTGTATTGTTTTGTTTTTCTTGTAAAACTTGTAGTGCTTGATGTTACGGAAATATTATGTGATTGCAATGTGATTTTGATAAGTAGTAAAATGTGGTATAATTGAAAGCTGTTATAAGGGATTAATCATAAGCATAATGATCTGAATGGATATTCTTATATCCTTGTAGATCCCATTTTTGTTGGTGCAAGAATTACGATGAAGAAAGTTGATGGATAATGGGATAGAAGATAGAAGTTTAATAAGACGTATGATGCTTACTAAAACTAGTTGAATATTGGCCATCAGTTTCATAAAAACAACTACAAATAAATTATGCAGAGAAACACACTGACAAGAAGGAAGAATTCATATCATAGTAAACCTCAAAAAGTGTAGCAGTGATGTGTACTGTGTAGTTCCATCGGGTAACTGGAAAGAACTGGACCTGAGAACTGAATATATTTATGACGTACACAGCGGAGCACAGCAAGAACATTTGTTTTTAACATTTGACATTCGATCATCATGGATTATCTAAACTGAAATTTCTTATTTGTTTTTAAATGTGCATGATTTTAGAATAGAAATTAAATCATGAACATTGAATAGATAAATAGATAAATAAACTTTGTAATCCTCTTTGCAGTATTGTGATTTGCATAGACCCCAAAATTTCAAGTCCTTTCCTTCTATCTGAGGGACATTGGTGTTTACATTCAAAGTTTATAGTTAGTTGGCTCAACTATACTATCAAAAATCTTTGACAGTTGGCACAACATCTGACTGGATGTTTCGTCATCAGAAAAAGAAATACTGCTTCCTATATGATTATTCACACCAATATCACGTTCTTAATTCAACTCATAGAGTTAAGACAGTGGAACTTTGCGTATTCCGACACATACAACATGTTTTGAATAAAATTACTTTAACACAATCAACATTTGTGCATTATTTTTTCATAGTCTTTTTCATGCATTTTTTAACAAAATAAAGGTGTTGCTTAGAAAAGTTTAACGCTTTACCACTTATATACATATTTTCACTCATTTGTAGTCCCTTAGAAAATTAATTTTAATTAAAGGCCTTTCTTACCGTACTAGATTCTAGTTTTAAGGCTTACCCCTGTAATTAAAAAAGATACTGATGAGCAGCAAACAGCATAAAACCTGAACAGACTGCTAGTTACTCGCAGGCTGTTCTGGTTTTATGCTGTTTGCACAAAGCCATTTTCACATTGCTTCTGAGTGGGAAAGGGTTAATGGATATTTGGTGCACATGTGCTTTAAACTTGCACCATGCCTTTACATCAACAAGGGAGTCAATTGTCTTGCACTCCTTAGTACAAGTGTTCGGAAGACTTGCACCATTTACAATTTAAAAAAAATTAAATTAATATCTTATAGCCATAATATGCTCATTTGAGCTCCTTTCATTGAGAATTTGAATATTACATGATATATAAGTCAATTGTTAAAAAACTTGTAAATTCATTGCTTTCAATACAACCATATCAGGGAAAATTGACTGCATTCTGGCACACATGTCTTAAAAGGGAGCTGCACCATTTTTGCACTTCGCAAAGATATCAAAAGAACAAATATTTACTGAACAAGTTCAAAGCTTCAGCAGTGGCCAAGTAAATTATAATTAGATTATATATATACTATGTCATCATTCCAGAAAAACTCTAGTCTACACATTAATTTCAGTCTTGCCCATTTTTCGTGAAAACTAAACTTACGTTTCACGAACCTTTTCACCAATGAGCTGGACCCAATATAATCTATAACAAGCTACCCTATCTAAGGATGCATTTTGTGTATTGAGAAACCTAAGATTAAAGATAGTGAGCACTTCCGCCAATCAATTAATCTTTCCTCGTACAAAATAGTCAATGTTGTAGGAATAAACTGTTTGTAAAAAGTGTAAAAACCCACATGTTCATACTTGTAGCACAGAGGCAGTGTTTAATTTTAATAACTATAGTATACACATGTACAATATATGCCATTTGTGCAAATCTGTATCATAAACAGATCACACGATTACATTAACAATTACCACAATGAAATGCTAGATTATATCTTTATTTGAATGTCCTGATACATGAAAAGGTGACACAAAACAACGAATATTATTATTTGTTGTTGAATGTTTATAATCAAGTTTGACGCATTGTTTGTTTTAAATATATCATAATTATTTTAAATTTAATACATGTGTTTTCTGTCTTTTTGTTTACTATTAATTATGGTATACTACTTTAAACAAAAACAATAAATTTCAGTTTAAAGCTCAAACCATCCTGAATAAGATTTCATAAACATCTGTACATTTCTTTATTTAGAGAAACATGTAAACATGCTGTATTCATTTATACTTAAGTTATATGTTAATATTATAACAATATATGTATATAATAACACACAAAAATAGTTTGCCATCACATATATTGGATAACAGAATTATAGTATTTACAGTACCATATGATTACATTATTATGACTTAGATAGATGCAAGTCAATAGTAAATTTTTCTACAGTTTGTCTGAACTGATTGCTATATGTGATAATTTGTTTGCTTATACCTCTGGAACATATTCAACAAATCAGTATTTAATATTTCTAGTTTCCTAATTTGTCTGCATAGCAACATTCAAAAGATCTATTAAAAAAGAAAACAAGCACTGAAGGAAGCTACAAACTGTTTATCAAAACTGAAAAAAAGGAACAACATCTAACATGTTCTTTATGCTTTATAAATGTTCCATGTCCAGATTAACATATATATTTGAGTTGAATTTTAGTCCAACTTGTTGGATGCCTATCAACGACAAATTCTATTCATCCTGGTCTTGGCCTTCATCGGTGGCCTGCGCATCTGACGTCCAGAGAGTGAGGTTGTCTCGCAGGAGTTGCATTATCAATGTAGAATCTTTGTAAGTATCCTCTCTTAAATTGTCCAACTCAGCAATCGCATCATCGAATGCTTTCTTAGCAAGCGCGCAAGCCTTATCGGGCTGGTTCATAATCTCATAGTAGAACACGGAAAAATTCAACGCCAGACCAAGTCGAATGGGATGTGTTGTGGCGAGATTAGAAGCGATATCAGAGGCATCCTTGTAATCCTGCTCTGACTTGAGAACCACCTCCTTTTTCTTGTCATCGCTCAGCACCTCTGCCAGGTAGCGGTAATAATCACCCTTCATCTTTAGGTAAAAGACTTTACTTTCCGAGTCTTCTTTGCTGTCGTTGAGTGCCTTCAACAGGTGGTTGTCTATCAAATCGAGGACTTCATTGCAGATGGTGGTGAGCTCTTTTTCAATGGTGGCCTTGTACTGACGGATGATGCTCTGCTGCTTTTCAGACGAGGTTTCTTTTAATTCAATGCTAGAGATTACCCTCCAGGATGATCGTCTGGCACCAACCTTTAAAAGAAAAAATGTATTAGAGCCTTGCTCTGGAAAAACAGGGTTGAATTAATTAGTAAAGTATTGTCCAAGACAGGGCTTAATTAGTGTGTGTAAAGTGTTGTTCATGCAGTCTGCACAGGCTTGTCAGGAAGGACATTTCAACCCAGGGTTTTTTCAGCCTACTTTGGGAAAAGGAGTCTGACCAAATTGGGAATTTTTTATCCACAAAATTGCCCATTTTGGGAATTTTTGTTTCGTGAAACGCCTCATTTTGGGAAAAAAATTGAATTAACCATGCGTAAATAAGTTCGTGGTTAAACAATTTTCTTTATATAAACACATGCAAAACAAACACTGCCCAAACACAAGTTACAGCAACATTTTTGACCGAGCTAAAATAGAGCCATGGGTATTTCATTTCATACTTTAATGTATTAAATGACGATTGAACTACAACTTTCTTACAAGGCTCTGAGCATTCAGTTGCCGATTTTGTGATTGACGGCCCTGGCATTACTTCTGTTGCTGTTACATTTTGCTGTGTATCGTCCGATCCTGTCTGTTCAGGGTTACTCGCGGCAGTAATTTCGGAAGATTTTGAGCGTTGCGAAAACATCGATGATATCGTTACACATCTTTTAGCGTCTATTTTGCGTGTTTTTTTAAATGTAAAATTTACTATTGTGTGAAGCCATGATTGAAAATAAGCGTCTACAGATATGGTTTAGAATGTGTATTGTGCGGCTCTATATACTCTTTTGTATAATGCAGAACAGTTCGAACGTCATCGCTGAGAGTAAATGCATCCGGCAAATACACCAAAAAATCTGTGTCCCTAAAGGTTTTATTACGTCGCGAATGAAAGGAAGTCACTCTTTGGATATAAATTATGTTTACTTTTTACGATTTTGGAAGATTTTATTTTTTGGAATTAGGAAAAATGCAATCAAAATTCGATTAGGAACGGGTCGGTTTGCTTTGGGAATGCCTCTGTTTCCCGGAGGCGCAGACAGTGCTGAAAAACCCCTGCCACCTAAACTGGATTTTCGTTAAGCGACTTCCTTTGAAAAAAAAATACAACAATAAAGCAGTAAGTGTCTTCCCTGATATGCCTGCGCAAACTGAAAATATAGCTTGATAAGTGTTCATAAGCTTCATTGTCAGTGTTGACATACTTTAATGTGCAACAAAAGGAGTTGAATTAAAAAAAATAAAAAAATCAATCAATCTAACATTGCAAACTGAAAATATAGCTTGATAAGTGTTCATAAGCTTCATTGTCAGTGTTGACATACTTTAATGTGCAACAAAAGGAGTTGAATTAAAAAAAATAAAAAAATCAATCAATCTAACATTGCTTGTGCCAACATTTACTCCCATCTATTGATGTACCCAAGACACGCTGAACATCTATATTAAAGACTATACATTAAAAGGTTTCCAGTAGTTTTGATATCAGATAATGAGAAAAAATGACAAATATTTTATCACTGACAATTGGACAACTTGTACTTTTATGCCTGGCACAAACTCTCAGAAAAGAGTGTTACACAATAATAACAGCCATTCAATGATTTAGTAAAATATTGTTTAATACAAAGTCTATGAAGAGAAAAATGTTACCATAAGAGAGCATAACAAATTTGTGTTCAAATATTTTTTCAATACACATTTAGGGTGAAATGCATGCTGCATATTAAAGTAGAGCTATTGGGTTGGAAATAGCCTTTGGCAAAATCAATAACTTGAAGAAGTATAGTGCCCACGTTTGGAGAGGCGGTTGAAATGCGCTTTCTCGTTCTGTCCTTAGTGACGACACTTAACAATGTTACAAACTGATAGACGTACAATCAACATTCATAGCAAGAACTTCATAAGCGGGCCCCTCAAACTTACAACATTCTTGTAGGCAACAGATAGCAAATTCCTTTCGTCGTTACTCAGGGTCCCACCCAGTTTCACGACACTTTTCATGTTGTTTGCCATATCTTCGTAACGTTCAGCATCTTCGCCAAATTTTGCCATCAGTACCAGGTTAGCTCTGTCGGCCATTTTCGTATTTATTATTAAGAAACTAGTAGAAAATTGATAGGAAGTTCAGGGCTAACAAAAATTCCTATGCCGCTTGGAAACCGGAAGTAAAAATTGCTTCACTAAGTTATGTACGAAACAAACTGTCGTGATAGTCTATTGATATACCGGTAGTATATTATATCGGTTTCAGATTTACGTATTTTAATAAAGTCTACTTGGTTTTTATTGTCACTATAAATACCATGTTAGCTTCGTCTTCGGCATATTCTTATCCAACATTAAACCGTGATACTTGCTTAAATATGTCACTTATATATTACCAGAGACGTAGATAAACGTTTTCTACGTCTCTGTGCTTAGTGCTTACCATAATCATCATCATCATCATCACCACCATCATCATCAATCATCTCAGCCATGTGTTATTTTCTCAGTAAACGCCGATGTATAATATATTCAAAGAAAAGTCTAAGTATTGATCTTGTCATAAATTCTCTGTTTTGTATATGAGTAGCACGTGTGAACAGTACAAATATCGCGTGTCGCTTCGTGTATCGCGTATAATATCGAGTATCGCTTCGTGTGTCGTGTGTCGCGGTCTGAAATTACACCGCGATACACGAGATTCGGATATTATGGGCGATATTTGCATAATAAAATATTGTGTATCTCTCCGTATGTCGCGCAAAATATCGTGTGTCGCTTCGTGTTTTGTGTGTCGCCCTTTGAACGTGAGACACAATATTGTGCGCGATACTCAAAGCGACACACGATATTTTGCGCGATACACGATATTTTGCGTGATACACGAAGCTATACACGCGATATTTACCACGATATATAGCCTTTTGGGCTACCAACACAAGGGCGATATTTCGTGGTACATTCTCGTGTTTCGCTTCGTGTGTTGCGCAAAATATCGTGTATCGCTTCGTGTGTTGCGCAAAATATCGTGTATCGCTTCGTGTGTCGTGTTGCGCCCTTGATGAAAGAATGGCGAGATTATAGAAGGCGCTATCCGGTTTCAGTAGATGGCCGAGTGGTCTAAGCGCTTGACTTTTACTCCAGGGCTCCAGGGGTCAGAGGTTCGAGCCCAGTTGAGGGTTACTTTTTCTTTCTTTCTTTAATTGTATTCATGTTGTTTTACTGGAGCTTTTTAGATCCAATTATTGCATTTATCAATATAAAGCATTTAATGATAAACTTCAACACATGTCACAATATGTGAAAAGGCCCCTTTAATAATACTGAAAACAAGCGGAACATATCGTTACATGTTTTTATTTACTGTATGCATAGGTCACAAAACAATACAAAACCCATCAAGCAGACTGTTGTTGTTAAATAGCTTTTTCAATGCAATAAACAACATGTTCCCACATCCGTATTTGTGTCTGCCTCCGCATGCACTGGCAAAGTCAGAGCTTATCATGCAACACTTGGCGGTTTAAATGCTCTTGTTAAGTAAACAATACTTAAATCAATGATCTTGCTCTAGGTATATTGTCTAATAAATCGTCTATCACATAGATCTTTGAATAAATTGTATAATTAAAATTGGGTTTAGAATTTCTAAAAGTGTGCGTGCGTGCGTGTTTTTCGATGTTAACTAGGTCACTATATGTGAGGACACGTGATATGTCCCACAATGCAGACTTTCAGACTCATTAAAAGCGTTAATCAAAGCTGCAATATCCATAAATTGAGTTTGATACATTTTGTGCCTGGTCTTGCGCTGTGGAATGGACGGGGTGGGGGAGGGGGCGGGGAACCGACGAATGAATTTACTGCCCGGTATGGTGACCACAATCACGCTCACACGCGTCGGGTGGGGAGCGAACTGAGGCCACCTATAGGTGAGTAGTAAGTAAACCAATGCGCGCTTCAACTAGGTAGTCTGGGGATCGATATAGAACGTCCAAGCAAACTACAAATATTGACATACTTGTGCCAAACGCAAATTATGCGCCATTGAATAGCCATCATTTCCACTTACCATTTTTAAACGTAAATCGTGTGAACGAACCGCAATCAGACAACACAGACGTATAAACAGTATACCATTCAAAACAATGATCAACTAAGTGCGAAACATAACCGCAGACAGATGTTTGTGCTTCTTCGGCGAAAAAAAGAAACAAAGGCGGTAATTCAAAACGCCCTTTCTACGTCGAAATGAATATATTAATCACATAAATACGATTTTTTTGCAATAAAAGTCTTAATTAAACTAATGTATAAAACAATCCTCAGCTTCGTTAAAGAAAATAACATTTTAAATCATGTAGTTTATGAGGTTATTTAAATTTATTTTTAATTAATGCGTTTTGCTTCGTGAATTTTTTAAACACGTCAACAATAACTAAACAATAAACAACATAGAAAACGGTTTCGTCTGTTATCGCAAAGCTCATTATTTAAGTAACTATTTGTAGAAAAGTCATTACGGTATATTGGCACCAAGTCAAAGACTCGATTGGCTAGTCAAAACTTTTATATGCTTATTTTCTCTTTATATATAACCTTTTCACACTCAGAATTAATATCGGGAGACGTAAGCTTTTAAATTAATCGACCCTTCCTGCTAAATCGCTGGGCAGATTTAAATGAAACTTAACAGGAATCATCCGCGGGGACCTTTCTTTTTAAGTTGTTCAATTCATTCCTGTCTACTGGCTGCATATGTAGGTCATCTAAGTTAAAAATAAGCGTCAATAAAGTTCAGAGGTTAAATATTGGTATGTTGCCTAGTATAGATGTCACCAACTAATTATGCCTCAGTCACAAATAATCCGGTCGCCGGCCGATGTGTCCGATCTCCAGGCATCGGGAAGACTGAGCACGTCGGAGCCGTCCGCCGTCCGATGAGTGACACAGTTTAATACCTCAGTCACAAATAGAGACCGATCAGCAGACGACATATTTTTTCCCCTCATTAAACTGGCGCCCGGCCGATGATAGCACGGACTCCGGGTCATTTTTTAGCATCGGGCAGCGTCCAGATTAATATTAAGTCTCACTTATCATTTTACTCGACGTCAGGCCCGGGAGGAAATCGAGTTGAGATCGAAAAAAAGATCGGACGATCAACGAACAGTAATCGCCTGGCGCTCGCCCGACATCGGATTCGTTCTACGTGTTTCATCCGGCGTTCGTCAGTCATCGCGCGGAGGCCCTCCGGCAATCAGACGGTCGCCGTTCGATGTATATGTCCTACGGAAATACTTTGATTTTTGCCGATATACGTATAATTTATCCAATGTCGGGCGATCGCCGGACGATTACCGAGCGTTGATCGTCCGATCTTTTTTCGATCACAACTCGATTCCTTCCCGGGCCCGACGTCGGGTAAAAATTTAAGTGAGAATTTGGTTTGTGACATCCGATAGCTGTCTTCTACAAGATTTGTACTGATCAAGGTGTGCCTCTTAAAACTGGTCACTGCCCTGGTCACTTTTTAATTTTCTTATTTTAACCACAAGGAAAAGAGATGTTATGTTTTGTATATGAATGCAAAAAGTGGTCTTCTGCTCAGTTAATACTGGTCCTCAGTTAATACAAAGTGTGCTCTATCCACGCCCTTGTGTCCAAAACTGGCCACACCCGGTGTGTAAAACTGAAATCATCTTTACATCGCAAATCTCTAGGCTCAGATGTTATTTATGTGGTGTATAACACAATATTGTGGGCATCTACTTATATCCTAATCATGCCCATGTGGACAAACTGGAGAGCCATTCCGGTGGTCACAACATTTATGAAGACTTTTATATCACATTAATTTTTAAAAATAAACACGACATAGAGCTTTAACAAGTGGTATGTGAAATCAATCATTAATCATATATACAGTGTTTGTTCAAAGCATGCCCCTGTCGTCAAAACTGGCCACGCCACAAGGGTCCATTTTTTAATATAGACTTATCAAGCATAACTTGGTTAAACTTTCTTTTCTAAACTTTAAGGCAAAGATGTCTTTGGTTTGTTACATCGCTAAGTTGTTCTAAAAAAAGCTGCTTCTGTGGTCTAAACTGACCAAGTGTTACATGGTTAATATAGACTTATTTAGCAAAATAAATAATAACTATCTTTGCTCAATCCACAATAAAAGAATTATACAGACGAGCGATCGAGACTCCTATTGTTTACCCGTGCGAACAAATGAGCATTGTTCTGAATTTAAAGGGGCCTTTTCTCAGATTTTGGCATGTTTTGAAGTTTGTCATAAAATGCTTAATATTGATAAATGTAAACATTAGATATAAAAAACTCCAGTAAAATTTCAAGAGTAAGATTTAAAAAATAAAAAAGGTTACCCTCAGCAGGGCTCGAACCACTGACCCCTGGAGTCCTGCAGTAAAAGTAGTACCCAATTAGACCACTCGGCCATCCTTCCGGATACAACACCTAGTGTATTTTATACTTTATATACGCAATCCTCGTAGTTTCACAGAATATAACGACAACAACAAATCTTCGGGGTTTTAAATCGTCAAAAGATGCATATAATGGTTATTTTAGAGCATGGTAAATGTTCAGTATTACTGTTTCCTCACAAATATCATAACTAAAGCGAAAATTCGCGAATCTGAAACAACTTTTGTCAATATTGTCAATTAACCCAAACGTGAAAAGGCCCCTTTAATGTGTCGCTGTTTATTTCCTTACGAGAAAGAGTTCGAATAATCAAAACAATTGTTAGACAATGTTCAAAGTACTTCGATTTTGGTTTCGGTATATCTTTATGCAACTAAATAGGTGACATCAGCTTGGGTTTACTCAATTCACTCGAAATGCTATGAACTTGTTCAGGACAGTGCTAACAAATGGCTCGATATATTAAAATGACACGAGACATTGCTATGACCACAATGCATCGAGATTATGTTGCATAATGACTCGAAATAATGATACCAAAAGACACGGGATAATGATACCAAAAAACTCGTGATAATGCTGTCGAATGATTCGTGATAATGATACCAAATGACTCGTGATAATGCTTCGAAAAGACTCGGGATAATGCTACCAAAAGACTCATGATAAATTAATCTACACAATTCCAAACACGAGAAAAACGTATTTATAACAATCACCTAAGACAAAGTTCGAAATGGGTAACTGTGAATGGATCCATCCTCAAGCAATTACTAGTACTTGTACGCGTTGTTCTAATATACATTTATTTAGCAATTATATTAAACTATTTAATAGTTCGTCTTGACATGCCCATGTGTGGTCGCATACAAATACTAACATCAATATGAACTAAAGAATAAATATGTACATGAAGGTGGTCAAACTCTCTGACAATTTTTATGAAGCGAGTACTGCTGAACAACGGTCGCTTGTTTTAAGTGAATACATTATTATGAATTAATAACTTTTTTGACCATATCAATCATTTTTAATTTGGAAAACTGCTGCTTAAGTAAACACATTTTTCGGGTCTTAAGTGCGACTGAAAAATAATAATAAATTGCATAATTAGTTAACTGTCTGGCTTAATCGGTTAAATATTAATGTTAATTGTTGCTTTATGAATCGCCGCTATGAAAAGCCGCGGTGACATATGAAGTACGTGACGTTAACGTAACAGCTGTCGGTAGGCTGACATTGGTTACGTGGCCGCGAGCGACGCAATCGACCAATATAAAACGTCTCCTGTTTGATAACGTTATTAAGAAACGTATAGAGACGTAAACAGACTTTGGCGTGTCTGCTTGCATTATATTTGTGTGGACAAGGAATTAACTCGGAAACGGTAAGCAGGGTTATAAGGGGAACTGGACGACGATGCGTTTGCATTTTATTGTTAGCTCACTATGAATACCTCAAAGCGACATTTTAAAGATTTTGCAAACGACTGTAATATCTAACTGATAATATAAAACTACTTGCCATTGTTGTGAAACACTATGTAGACGAAGATGAAACTTTTGTTTTAGGTAAAATCGATATACCGGTGCATTTTTTTTTGTTAAACGGTTATTCTTAGAAGTTTGCAGTTCAAAAAGAATAAACGCCTCAAAGTTGTAAATACACCAGCGGAAAGTTTTGACTATGTGATCTTTTGATTATCAATAAACCACGACGTACAAGTTGATAAATTAACATGTTATTACCGGGTAAGACTTTAACACAACTTCAATGACTTACATTATGTTGGAAGTTACATTTACATTTTGGAAGTTTGTCCTAACATTTATGTCATTTTGTTTTAATGCTTAAAAAGCGTGCTATTAATTTGTTGTACAGTATGATTCCGTCTTTTAGAATTGTTGAAAAAAGGCGCTTAAATTTTAGCTTTGAAGCCTTCTGTTAAATCCAATATACAATCCGCAATGCAGTATGTACTGAGTTTGTCTAGTAAAACATATGTTACGCATGACTTTCAATAGAGTAAGGTAAGTTTGTTATGTGTAAACTAAGGTACACTTCCAATGGCCTTCAATAGTCAATACAGTGTGCATGAAGTTTATGTGCGCAAACTATTGTACACTACTCATGCCTTTCAAATGTATCACCAATTATTCTAGCAGATGTCTTTGGAGCAAAACGTAAGAGCTGAAATGGCTGACGATAACGATTCATCTTTTGAATAAAACACATACGATATTTCATATATCACGCTGTCAGAACATAGCCTGATTGATCGCTTAGCATCCTATAAAATTCGCTAACTAGATAGTTAAGACCTATTGCGGAAAATGATTTAGTCAAGTAATTTGCAATTACATCGATCACATAAAAAAATACACACCGACTTCACTGTCGTGAATTATCACAGTGTGACACTTAAAGGGGCTTTTCACGTTTTGGTAAATTGACAAAATAAAAAATAATATTTTCGGATTCGCAAATTTTCGTTTTAGTTATGATATTTGTGAGGAAACAGTAATACTGAACATTTACCATGCTCTAAAATATGCATGTTTTGACGATTTAAAAACCTGAAAATAATAAATAATAAGTAAAATTATAAAGCGTTGCAACGCGAAACGATTGAATAATTTGAAGAGTTTTGTTGTTGTCGTTATATTTTGTGAAACTACGAGGATTGCTTATATAAATTATAAAATACATTCGTCATGAGCATGAATGGACGAGTGGTCTAAGTAGCAGACTTTTACTCCAGGACTCCAGTCGTTAATGGTTCGAGCCCTACTGAGGTTTACTTTTTTTTAAATTTTATTCTTGATTTTTTACTGGAGCTTTAAAGATATAATGTTTGCATTTATCAATATAAAGCATCTAATGACAAACTTCAATACCTGCAAAAATCTGTGAAAAGGCCCCTCGCGACTGTCGTATTCTTTTAGCGTGTCAAGTATGACATTATTTTAATTAATTATTTGTTTTTGCTTTTTTTTTCGCCGATGTTGAAAACACTACAATCAGCATTTGTATCCCAGACATGAGTTGATATTTTTTTTAGCCAGAGACCTTTTTTGTTTGCCAAAAACCGTAATAAAAGTTCTTTTAATGTGATTATGCCCATGATGATGGATCATTATTTGAATAAATTACTGATAATAAATTAACGCTTTTCTAACTGCGTACTTGTGCGGGGAAGAATTCTTAATTTAAAACAGTTTAGTATTGTTTGCAAATCCATGGTATTTTCTACATAACTTAACGTTATTATTTATCACATGCCATACCCTGTTTCCCATGTTATATAACCATTACGAATATTTTTATCTTACACATGTTTATTTTATGCTTTCTGGTGGTTTATAGAGACGTCATTTTTTCGACGAAATGACGTCATAAATCCAGCGAAATTATCCAGTTAAACTCTTTAACAATGAAAATAAACGATGAAAAAAAGCATAAAATACAAAAAAAAATTTGATGGATTCGATGGAATATCGATTTTAATTCACTCGTGATCATAAAAAACTACATTTTTTTACTCGTGGCTGCGCCACTCGTGAAAATATTGTTTTATATGATCACTCGTGAAATAAAATCGATATGCCATCGAATCCAACACATATCCTCTATGTAATATACTTTTTAAGCGTTTTCATCGGCTTATTTTTCGTTTGATTGAGCAATCGCATTTTGTTATTTTGCTGAAATGAGATTGCAACGTCAAATGACGTCACGAAATGTAAACACTATTCGAGATTTATCATTATGTTTGCGTAAATATTTATTTAATTTGCTCATTTAAAAGCATGTGATAATAAAAGATCTGACACTCGTTGTCATATCATTACCATATTTTATTAAACTCGTCTAGGAAATTCGTTAGTAAGCTCGCCAAAGGCTCGCTTATTAACAAAATTCCTGAACTCGTTTAATAAATTATGGTATGATATGACAACTCGTGCCAGATCCTTTATATCTGATTTCAATCAACGTTGTCCGATACAATAAAACAAGACCTGATATAATATATAATAACAATACTATTTGAATTAACCATCATCACTCTGAGAATAATGACGGCAGGTCTACGACTGAACCATGCTTGGAACCAGTCATATGTCTGCGCGGACTTCCATATTTCCTGATCATTTTCTCTAATGTCTGTAATATAGATATTCATGTATATACAGGTTTACGATTTATGGACACTGAACTTGAAGTTTATTTATATAATTAAACAGTCGTGAAACCACATAATTCTGGTGTTGATGGATCGCCATTGTTATGAAAATGATCAATTGTCCGCCTAACATTAAAATTCCAATCTGTTTAAAGCATGACTGGTAACGTGCATTCGTTTTTTTGTACAGAATTAACATTCGACCCATTAACTTCTATATAAAACATAGCGAGACAATATTTTCCCTCGAAATGGAATAAAAATTAAGATCATGTAGTGCTTTATTCAAGCAAAGTAATGAAGCTATTTATCTGATATATTTAAGAACAACACATAGAAGTAGGCATATGTTCGTAACTTTAACAGACATAAACACGATGCAATAAACAGGAAACTAGTAGTTATGATTGTATTCAGAAAAAATCTGTATTTTCGAGAGCAACTTAGAGATCTATTTACAGTCGTATTGATAATTTCAGTAAATCTATATTCAAACGCTAATATACCGATCTTCCAAATATAAGCGTGTATTTGTGCAAATACTGTAACAGATATTACATAAATCAATCATTTATAATTTTTAGTGCTAAAAGTTATATTTCAAATAAATTTTCAACATTTCTGTCCAACCAACACGCATATAAGTGTCCAGCGCCATTAAGCATCCGAGTTCGAGGGCCACATTTCTAGTTAACTTTAAAATCGTATATGACTTCTGATTGTGTATAGTTTCGAGGATCGTAATTTACTTTGTACAACTGATATCTACATGAAGAGAATTTCTATGCGTTCGTAAAACCAAACATAACTCTTTGTTATTATCTGCTTTGATCTAGACACTTCCATCAATCATTGAATTGAGCCTAGCCCTGTGAAAACTTTGCTTAATACACGAGCGTTAAGTGTCGTCCCAGATTAGCCTGTAAAGTCTACACAGGTCAACCAGGGACGACACTTTCCGCTTTTTTGGTGGAAATATTCATTTAAAGGACGTTTCCCCTAAATGAAATTCCAGTATAACCGGAAAGTGTCGTCGATGATTAGCATGTGCGGACTGCGTCGGCTTATGTGGGATTTCACGCACATGCATTAAGTCTGGTTTTGCCAGAACGAGTTTTGATTACAAAAACCTGCTTTCTTTCAGGCATGCTGCTGTGGGTACTGTGTCTGTGTACCGTGGTCGAAGGAGGCGTGGGTAAGTCGGGCATCGGATACAAGATACTGGATGCTTAGTATAAAACTCATAGGAGATAAGCATCGCCACATGTGTTTAAGCGACTGTGTCATCGACAGTGGCCTTAATTGTGCAATTTCTGAAGAAAATACGATGCACTTAACACGTTAATACCTACATTTAAAATAATTGTTAAATTAGTTTGCTCCGTAACTCGTACATCCCAGTCTCAAGGAATTAGGAATTAAATTTGTTCGACGACATATCCTCACACTCATGGCTGTAGTTTAGACAAAGAAGAAATGCAATTTACCCGATTTAAAATGTCTGTTTCCCTTTGTATACGATCAGAAAATAGTAACCGTTTGTAATATTACTGACTATCTCATGTTTACATACAGTATCCCGGTAAACGGGAAACGGAATACACATTATATTATAGCCCAAATTCAAACAGAACATAGCACTTCAGACAAACAAGAATTACATAAATTCAAAGGAGACAAATCGTACAGTAAACAAACGCGCAATACTAGTAATCATATTGGCCTCCCTTGTTTGGGCACATTTCAGTGTAAATTAATTTGAAGATTTGTAATAATTATACCATCCTCGCAACATAGACATATTGTAAAAGCTTCGATTATGATTTTTTAAGCATGATTAACAAACAGAAACATATTTTTTTACATGTGAAGTATGTAATAGTAGGTGTGCGGTATGTAATAGTAGGTGTGCGGTATGTAATAGTAGGTGTGCGGTATGTAATAGTAGGTGTGCGGTATGTAATAGTAGGTGTATGTAATAGTAGGTGTGCGGTATGTAATAGTAGGTGTGAAGTATGTAATAGTAGGTGTGCGGTATGTAATAGTAGGTGTGCGGTATGTAATAGTAGGTGTGCGGTATGTAATAGCAGGTGTGCGGTATGTAATAGTAGGTGTGCGGTATGTAATAGTAGGTGTGCGCTATGTAATAGTAGGTGTGCGGTATGTAATAGTAGGTGTGCGATATGTAATAGTAGGTGTGCGGTATGTAATAGTAGGTGTGCGATATGTAATAGTAGGTGTGCGGTATGTAATAGTAGGTGTGCGGTATGTAATAGTAGGTGTGCGGTATGTAATAGTAGGTGTGCGGTATGTAATAGTAGGTGTGCGGTATGTAATAGTAGGTGTGCGGTATGTAATAGTAGGTGTGCGGTATGTAATAGTAGGTTTGCGGTATGTAATAGTAGGTGTGCGGTATGTAATAGAAGGTGTGCGGTATGTAATAGTAGGTGTGCGATATGTAATAGTAGGTGTTCGATATGTAATAGTAGGTGTGCGGTATGTAATAGTAGGTGTGCGGTATGTAATAGTAGGTGTGCGGTATGTAATAGTAGGTGTGCGGTATGTAATAGCAGGTGTGCGGTATGTAATAGTAGGTGTGCGGTATATAATAGTAGGTGTGCGGTATGTAATAGTAGGTGTGCGGTATGTAATAGTAGGTGTGCGGTATGTAAAAGTAGGTGTGCGGTATGTAATAGCAGGTGTGCGGTATGTAATAGTAGGTGTGCGGTATGTTATAGTAGGTGTGCGGTATGTAATAGTAGGTGTGCGGTATGTAATAGTAGGTGTGCGGTATGTAATAGTAGGTGTGCGGTATGTAATAGTAGGTGTTCGGTATGTAATAGTAGGTGTGCGGTATGTAATAGTAGGTGTGCGGTATGTAATAGTAGGTGTGCGGTGTGTAATAGTAGGTGTGCGGTATGTAATAGTAGGTGTGCGGTATGTAATAGTAGGTGTGCAGTATGTAATAGTAGGTGTGCGGTATGTAATAGTAGGTGTGCGCCATGTAATAGTAGGTGTGCGGTATGTAATAGTAGGTGTGCGGTATGTAATAGTAGGTGTGCGGTATGTAATAGTAGGTGTGAAGTATGTAATAGTAGGTGTGCGGTATGTAATAGTAGGTGTGCGGTATGTAATAGTAGGTGTGCGGTATGTAATAGTAGGTGTGCGGTACTTAATAGTAGGTGTGCGGTATGTAATAGTAGGTGTGCGGTATGTAATAGTAGGTGTGCGGTATGTAATAGTAGGTGTGCGGTATGTAATAGTAGGTGTGCAGTATGTAATAGTAGGTGTGCGGTATGTAATAGTAGGTGTGCGGTATGTAATAGTAGGTGTGCGGTATGTAATAGTAGGTGTGCGGTATGTAATAGTAGGTGTGCGGTATGTAATAGTAGGTGTGCGGTATGTAATAGTAGGTGTGCGGTATGTAATAGTAGGTGTGCGGTATGTAATAGTAGGTGTGCGGTATGTAATAGTAGGTGTGCGGTATGTAATAGTAGGTGTGCGGTATGTAATAGTAGGTGTGCGGTATGTAATAGTAGGTGTGCGGTATGTAATAGTAGGTGTGCGGTATGTAATAGTAGGTGTGCGGTATGTAATAGTAGGTGCGGTATAGTAGGTGTGCGGTATGTAATAGTAGGTGTGCGGTATGTAATAGCAGGTGTGCGGTATGTAATAGTAGGTGTGAAGTATGTAATAGTAGGTGTGCGGTATGTAATAGTAGGTGTGCAGTATGTAATAGTAGGTGTGCGGTATGTAATAGTAGGTGTGCGGTATGTAATAGTAGGTGTGCGGTGTGTAATAGTAGGTGTGCGGTATGTAATAGTAGGTGTGCGGTCAAAAAGCAAATGTGTAAGCTTGAAAAAAAAAATTAAGTAGAGGAAATTAAATATACACAATTGAAAAATTTCAACATCTTTTATTAAAAAAAAAAGAATATTTAAACTCCGTGCTAAAAAATCATATGTATTTGCTTCTGTAATCTCTATTTCAAATTTCTTCTTCAAACATATTTTTTCCCCAAAAGCATGATATTGTTATAAATTGATACATTTGGTCCAAACATATAAAATGGAATAAGGGTTAGAACTAAAGTTCTACAATATTATCGAGGTTCTGCTTATCTTTTTTTCAGTTCTGGTAGGGCCTAGCATATCTGATAAGATTTGTTTTCTCCACTCTATAATAATGTAGGCCTTATTAAATGGTTTTTATAAATTCATATGTATTCAGAACAAACGTTCATTCAACAGGTCAGTGTTTTCATTTAACATTTGTTTGTGTTGGTGATTGCCTGTCCGATGCATTTGTTAAACATTAATATTTTCTTAAAATCAAATCTTACGTACAGCTGTTAAAATAATACACTTTACTTTATACTAAACTTACTGGAAGTTAAGATTCGTTTGTTCCCTTTCATGTCAATTTATGTTTTATGCGTTCTTCTTCATAAAATACTTATTTATTTCAGGTAACGCATCTGGTAAGTTTGATTTGTGTCGTTTTTAGTTGGTCGCGTTAGCGGCCGACTAAATTTACAGAGCATATTTTGCAAATCAGTATGTGCTAAGAAGCCTTAGCTACGGTAAGAACCGCAACTCACTCTGCTAGGGACGATTACCGCCGCCTGTCTGCAGCAGACGACAAATGATTCTGCTCTAGCAGTGAGTGTATATACCAGCTTGTAAAACGACATTGGCCAGTCTAGTGTTTATCATTGAAATCTGTACATATTGGCTGCTTTCAAGAAAAAACGGGGCTTAATGCACGTCAAATAAGATTAGCCTGTGCACACTGATTAGCCTGTGCAATGCGCACAAACTAATCAAGGACGACAACAGCGAACAACTTCAGTGCATTCAGCGCTTTGATTATACCAAAGTCAGTGGTTAACTTAAATCAACGTGTATATATTGGACAGAAAACAGCGCAACCTGAAACAACAGTTCATGACTTTATCACATTGGAAGCCAATGTCCGTCAGTTCCGGTATTCTTGATGCTAAATTACAATTGCACGCTTGTAAAACGGCGGGAAAACGTGATTTTAGGTAAAGAGAAGGCGGCCGAATATTTAATCATTACCAACCGTTTAAAACACATCAAAGAACACAACACATATAACCATGATAATAGCAATGTGTTATTTGCACAGACCCACACTTGAGAAAATCCATTTTACTGAAATTTACTATAAATTTACTTTAAGTAATCGCAACATATCGAACATTGGCATTTATTTTTAAATGGAGGATGTATGCGTACGCCCACTTCACCCCGACCCGCAATGTCCACTTATGATAAATGACGACTGTCTAATGCTGTATGCTGTTTGTTACAAATATACCGTACTGTAGTTTCCGCGCGTCTTTGCTTCTCTCCATCCTGATATGGAACAAAGCTTGCATCTTGCACTGCTTCCTTGTGCACATATTAAGCTACATTTTATGACATAAAGCAAAATAAGCGTGACATTTTGTAAAAAAGTAAGTTCTTACAAGCGGAAATAATATAGATGTTTCTATTTGCCGAAACTTCAAATTTTATGACATAGTTAATGTTTCAAGGAAATCTTTTCATTCAGTATGAAAACAAAAAACCCATGACTGACAGAAAATTTGTTAAAAATGTAAAAAATATAGGAATAAAAGAGACGTGTATATTATTATCTATCCATTTTATGAGTAAGTTGGGATATAGAGAATGAAAAATATAAATTCTGTGTGCATGATAAATATTATTATATGAAAATAATTGATAAAATAAGGGACAAAAGGTAGTGTAAAAAGAGTCTTGAACATGTTCAGTTTTATTTAAAGAAGAACCAAGGACTATTCTGTACCCAAACATGTATGCCATTTAATACCATGGCATTAAAATAAATGTTCAACTTTTGACCAAATTATCTTGCATAGTTTTTGAGATATGATGTCACGAATTAAATCACTAAAACCGTGACTGTTGGGACAAAAATGAGATTCAGAAGTTACATATGAAGTATCAGTTATTAGTGTAATTGAGGAGAATTCTTGCTCTTTTACACATTTACACAATATACTGTTCTATTTGGCAGGAAAGGACAGTAATCTTGTATTGTAGTTTTTGAAAACTAAGTATAAAAACTCAATATTATGTTGCACTTCCTACTTAATTTATTGCCATTTTATAATTCAGTATTTTATCAGATGTACCTAGTAAATCAATATTTTTAATTATTTTATGCAAGATGAGAACCAAAGCAGTAAGAAAAATAATTTCTGTTGAAATATTTAACGGTTTAGTGTAAATATTTTTAAGAATTAATTAAATATATACATGTTACTGTTGGAACATGTTCCACTGCATTAAGACCATATTTTGTGTGTAATTATGCATATTTTACACTGCAATGTAACAAAATTATAATATCAGTGGTTTGAGAATCACGTGGACCACAGAGTATTACATTTAGGGTCTATTAAAATGTTGTGATCTGTGTATAGTAAATCCGCCGTGACTGTTGGGACAAAAAGTTTCTATAATTAGTATGATGAATTGATAAACCTGAAAGGTCAAAGACCAGTCTTATTATCTCAATGGCTGTTCAATGAACACAATAACAGGCATGCTAATAATTAGGATGATGCTAAAGCCGAAATAGAGGCACTTTAAACAGCCGTGACTGCTGGGACAAAAACCGTGACTGTTGGGACACATATTCCAGGCAATGTACAGTTGATTCTTGTCAGCATATAAGTTTGACTGAAATATGTATACCTCTGTTAGGGTCTTTAGAATAAGTTAAGATAGCTTTTTCATAGAAATCTGCTATGATTGTCAAACATTGAGCATTAGAAAACACACGTCGTCAAACCGTGACTGTTGGGACACATTCGGTGCATTTTAGGACACAAATCTCCAGAATATATGAAATATAATGACAAAGGTTAGGGTACTATCTTTAGATGGTGCCTAATGTCTAGTGAAATAGATAGGTTAGATACATTTAAAGCTGCCTTTATTGTTTATTTCATGCAATATATAATACAGGTATGAAAATGCTCTTTTGGCCTCAATTGAGTATATTTTTTTAAACACGTTAAATTAGAAAATGCTTGTTTTTTCTCTCGAAAATGACTTTCTGAGAAAGACAGATAGCCTTGCTACAGTATAAATACAAAAATAATTTAATATGATACTAAAATATCTTTTAACATGCATTTCTTATTTACCAAAAAATAAATGTCACGCTAAAATGGCAGTTTTGTGCAATTTAAGGCAACTTTAAAGTTTCATAATTTCCAAACGAGTTGGCCGATTTATCTGAAATTTTCAACACAGAAAGAGTAAAACCTATTGAAATGAAAACAGAATCAGAAATATGATTGTAAAAAGAAACTTTTATTAAATATGCATTAAAAGCCTGGCCTCACTGAATAATGGCTTATTTTGCTTTAGGCCTTATATGGTCAATATTTGCATTGTATTGTCTATGATCAGGTGTGAATAAATTATAAATAGCTATATAGTAGATACTGAATTTCTAATATGACACCCATAGGGGATATGCATCGCTACGTGTAATTAGGAAACTGTGTCAGAGCAAAGGGCATTGAAGGGGCAAATTCTGAAGAAAAGATAATGCACTTCAAAAATAAATTATTCTTGTTCTCTCGTTTACGACACGTTTAAATATACTAGCGTCCGTAGTCAAAACAATTTGTTATTACCAAATTTTAGTCAGGACATACCACTTCTAACGAAGAAGACCAGAATAAACCCAAGGGAGGCTAATCGTGCAGTAAACACTTAGCATATTGGCCTCCCTTGTTACCTCACCCTTATGGCAAATTTGGTATATCGGAATCAGCGATTATGATTTTCATGGATTATTCAAACACAGCAAACATAATTATTAAGTGTGTTAAGTATTGTATTGAAGTTGTTCGTTCCCATGTTCTATGACCTACTAAAAAACTTATAGACATCACTTTTTGTGGAAAGCATAACAACATTATCGGGGTATGTGTAGACTTTTTTGAAGTAGAAGAAAATAACTAAACAGAGTTTGAACATTTTAACACTGATTCTTTAATGGTGAATATGTTATCTTCATGTTAAGGGAATGCAAACGTGGCTTAATATGCAATCATATTTCCAGTTGTGGCTCAAACACGGACACCTGCGACTGGTAAGATATGTTTTCTACACTTTATAATGATGAAATGGTTCATAACAAAAAATCAGTCACCAGCTCAGTGTATTTCATTTATATTTTTCGAGTGTTGGTAATGCTTGTCCAATACATTTCTAATATATAAATATTTTCTTTACATCGACACAAGCGTGTTTTTCCTCCCGCACACTTTACTTCACACTTACATGAATTAAGATTTGTATGTTTACTTTCGCATTAATTTATGATTTTATTTTATTTTTTCATTAAATATTTATATGTTTATTTGTTTTCGGTGTGCTTTTTCTTACCCATATACTGCAACTTTCGCGTGTCTGTTTGCTTCTTTCCGTCATTTAATTGAACAAAGCTTGCATTACTTATTGTCCCACTGTGCACATATTGAGATACTTTTTATATTGGTAATATTTTCGTTGAATTGTCTTCGAACACATTTGAATTTTAAATATCTGGAGAATTTCGCTGGAATAATGTCATGGCGTCAAAATAATGGCGTATCGTCAAAGTGAGGCAGTGAGAATAATCGATCACTTTTACAGTTATTTTTCATTTGAATCAGCGAAACACCACGTTGAAATCACTTATATTTCCCTATATACCAAAGCAAATTGGCATGAACTCCATGACAATGCCCACTAAATATTATTCAAACTTTTCAGACCAACCGCTGTCTGCAGCCCAACTTGATCTGAACTCAAGTAAGTGTTTTTCTTCAAATTGCTATTTCGTATCAACCCGTTCAAACAGGGTTCAACAAAAACAGCGTAACAGATTCATAAAAAGATGTATGCATTTTATTTCAACGAGCAAAATAACTCTTCTCTCTAAGAAAAAAATGTATAATAACATATTGTGTTTATAATGATAATCGTCATTTTAAGACTTAAATAATAATAAAGCATGGGTAAAACATTTCATTGACAAATTTAACAAAAACGTGTATCACCGACATTTCAATTACTTTCCAATTTCATAAGCCTGAATTGCCACGTGGCAACGAATAAGCTTTTCTTCGAAATAAAAATATCCCATTCCGACCACGAGCTTTCAATTAAAGACAATTAATATGCATGTCTTACGAACTAAATAGTTTTCCATGAAGTAAACCTTATTATAGCAGTATAAGTAATGCTTTTTAAAATGCATTGGACTTATGTCGGTAGACTTGGGCCTTATAATATCATAAAAGTTTCGTCAAAAATGTTATAAAAAGGGCCTTTTTGACAATCTGTGAACAAGTTCATTTAATGGAAACCATTTTAAAAATGCAATACTACTTGGTTATTATCAGATATATATGCTCGTTTGTAAAGATTAACCATATATATTCCTTGTTTAAATCGCGAACGAGGTATACATTATGCAAAACTGTGATTTGTTGTGGGTTTTCTTTACAATTGTACTTCGAATGACGTGACACAAACATCTCGAAGCAGCCATATTGTTAAACTTTTAGGCACATTTGAGCGTTAAAAAAGCGGCCTCTGTCTCAATAATATTGACAGAATATTTTGTGCCCTTTAAGCGGCCCATCCACACACAATATTATTGTCAATTTTATTGACTCAATAATATTGACTGAATATTTTTTGCCCTTTAGCCATGTTGACTGTATGGAAATTTTGACGAGACTAAATATAGAAATATATAAATATTTATTAAATATTATTGAAGGGTGTAAAACACTTCTCAATAAAATTGACAATGCGTCAATAAATATTTGAGATCTCTGATTTTCATCAATACATTGACGGTGCCTTCCATATCATCCATTCACTATCAATGTATTGTCAATCTTCATTATTGACAATAAAATTGACACTGATATTGTGTGTGGATGGGTCGCTTAAAATTATGCGAGAAACTGTTTGATATTTTTCATGGCAGAAATGAGAAATCCTTAACCCTTTCCCGCTCAGAAGCGAAATGAAAATAGCTATATGCAACCAACATAAAACCTGACCAGCCCGCGAGAAACTCGCAGACTGTTCAAGTTTTATACTATTTGCCGCTGAACCGTATCTTAAAATCGAACATAAAGTGATTTTATGTTGAATGTAAGGTCTTACATTTAACATTATTTTCCAAGGGAGTTTAAGCTTGTCAAAGTGCGTACCATAGTGATAAAAATACGAAAACAGGCCGGATATAATTGCTTCGTTCTTGAGAGTCAGCTTTTTTCTCATGTAGGATGCACTGGACGTTGTGTATCCGAGGTATGCTACCTGCCTGACGAAAATGACTGTCGCAACTTCATCGTCTGCGAGCGGGACGCCAGGGGACGCTACTTTGCGAACCTGCTAGCCTGTGCCTTCGGTACTTACTGGGCGGGGCTTCAAAGACAGAGGAAGATCACCTGCGATCTCCCGGAGAATGTGATCTGCAATATAAGTGAGTAGATCATTTCTATGTATTGTTCGCAACCTTGGGCCAGTCAAATAATAATGGCTGACGTTAATTATGACTCGCATAACTTAAAATGTGTATTTTAAAATAAAATAATTATGACCAGAGTTAATTCTGACTTCCATAGCTTAAAATGTCGCGTATGAAAATAAAATAATTATGGGTTGGGTTATTTCTGACTCAAAAACTAAAAATTTTCGCTTTTTAAAATAAAATAATTATGGCTAGTAGTATCTTAGTTCTGACTTTCATAACTTAAAATGTTGCTTTTTATATAGTTTGCCTTTTTGCGACATGATGGCCAAGGCTTATCAATAATCGAACGTGTTCGCTAACGTTCTTCAAATAACCACAGGGATATTTAAGGAAATACCTTTTTAGTAAAAAGAGATTTAGCGACAGGGTTTATGTACTGTCTAGGCTTGTTGCGAAGTAAGAAAATATAAAAAGGCGACATTTAAATTTGTGAACGCCAGACGTATTGTTTGATACAAGCTGGATGGCCTTCTCTATTTTTGACAATTTTCATTTTCAATGGCATTTTCAATTTAGATTTATATATGCTGATTTTATTCAGTGTATGTACGCGATACATATACAGAAGTTGGTATCCTTTTTATATGAAATAAACCATATTTCATCAGCCCTCTAAGAGGATTTGTGGGGTTTAAATGAATAAGTTTATCTTTCACATTGGTCATACCACTGTTTCGTACCTGAGTACGTGTATTTTCAGACAACGTAGTTTGCTACGAATTTCAATCACTTTTTCTTCTATTTGTTTAAGAAATCAAAGTAAGTTTTTGGGATTAAGCATCCGTGGTCTTTTTTTGTCCATACATTTTCAACTGATGGTTGGCCAACCCATTCTTTGAGTGACAGTCAACCAGCAAGAGCGTCATGCTCAATTATATGGCGCTTATGTAGGTAAAATCCTAATTGCCAAATCCCTTTTATGAAGCAAAGTAAAAATGGCTATATGCAACAGAATAAAACCAGAACGGCTGGCAGTCAGTTCAGGTTTATGCTGGTTGTTCCTCATCGGTATCTAAGGGTTAGATATGAAGCCTTTAAACCTTGAATCTAGTAAGAAAGGTATTAAATTTAATTTGGTTTTATACGGGACAACACACGAGTAAAATTGCATATCTAAGTGGAAGAGGGGTACACGAGCATTCACCATGTGTTTTGTGTCACAGACTACTGTGCTGGGAAGGTTGTCGGGGAAAAGTACGACCACTATGACGGCAACTGTAAAACCTACTGGGAATGCACCCCCAAAGGTCTGTATATCCTGTCTGTTGAACTTGTTTCTAAAACTGAAAACATCAGATTTTTTAGACAAAAAATTTGTGGCTGACACATTTGAATTCTAAAGACTGAATATTTGAAGATTATCCGGATATATTATATTGAAAACTACAGCCAATATACGTTCTCGAACAAACATCGAAACACCCACTTTTTAACAAATTACTTTGAAATTTAGAAATATGTTTCTGGCCATTAACCTGATTTTTTTTTCAATAATAAAACAATAATGTTACTATATAGTCATTTTAAGAATTTTTTTCATTTAGGTCCAAAGCCTTTCTGCTGCAGAGATGGCTTCCGCTACGACGCCACCACGAAGGATTGTGTAGTGGATGTGGCCGGCACCTGCAACCACGTGTGTCCAATCAAAATAGGTTAGCCTTATAAGCAACAATTTCCTCCAATCATGTACGGAATACCGTTAGGGCAATCGTGGTTACACCTTAAAATCCAGAGGGCGACAATGCGATAGTACGATGGCAACTTGCAACCATGTGCGTTTGTCCATATAAACGTACTCCCAGAGCCTTTGATAATTTTTACTATAGCGGCTCTCAGCAACCCTTTGGGCTATAAAGCTGAGAGTTGAATTATTGCAAATACCATGTGCGTCTAATCAAAAGAGGTAAACATTTTAATCATCACTGCTACCTGCCATCAGGTGTGTCAAGTCAAAATGATAAGAATTTAAATCATCACAATTTTTCTGCAACATTTGTCCAATAAAATATGTTAGCATTCAAATCATCACAGCTAGGTAACAGCAACCATGTGTGTCCATTCAAAATAGGAATAGCATTTGAATTAGAACAGGTACCAGCAACCATGTGTGTCCAGTCAAAATAGGTTAGCATGTAAATCAGAACAGGTACCAGCAACCATGTGTGTCCAGTCAAAATAGGTTAGCATGTGAATCAGAACAGGTACCAGCAACCATGTGTGTCAAATCAAAGTAGGTAACTATGTATAATCACAGGTGCATGTATCTACATGTATCCAATCAGAATATGTAAGTATGAAATCATCACAAGTAATTAATACCTGTAACATGATGTTCCTGTTACTGTAATAAGCTCCAAGACATACAAAAATATGGCAATATTATAAAAATTACTTACGTTGAGTGTTTAATAAATATTTCTAAGCTTATGCATTAATATATCAAAATACCATTACAATGAAATTAATAATTTCTGTACAACAATGGAGGTGATTCGATTTTACATATTGCTAAGCCTATAAATGCACTGTGCTGCCATAGTAAAGTTTGTGAAAAAGGTGCATTAACAAAACCAGGTACTTATATAGGAACATTCCGAGCAAAAAATGTGATCTAATTAGAGTTCACAAATATCCGATTAATGTTGTCAAGCTTCAGTTATTAGTATCATCAGTTATTTACTAAATGTTGCATTTGTGACAATAAGACACGCCTGAAGAATGAAATCCTAAATACATACATATAACCGGTCTGTGCCAATTAAGATTACTATCAAGTAACAGGCATTTGATATATTCCAAACCTGCATTTGTTTGATACGCATTTATTTTAGACGCTTGCATGCATTTACTACATACCTGTGATGCATTTTGTTTAAGACGCTTGCATGCAGTTGGGGCAGTCATCGGAGTTCCTAAACGATGGCAACTGTCGCACCTACTGGAACTGTGAGGACAGGCGCCCCCACCCTGTCTGCTGTCCGGACGGTCAGGGATATGACATCCAGGCGAATAGGTGTGTGCCAAATGTGGGGTGCAGGGACCAATGTCCGAGAGAGTACATGCCGGGTAAGTTCGTAGATTTCTCATGAGATTGTGTTCGTAAGACACTGATCTACATTTTTCTGCAGTAGATGATTTTTAATAAACAAAAGTTGTTAAAGTTATATAGCAAACTGGAAGTAAATTGTTCAATTCTGTAACGGAAAACAACTTTAATCAGATCGAAGTAATGGAGAAGTAACTATAATATTATAGTTCACAAAATAATAATGTAAAAAAAAATCAGTTTTGACTATATATTAAAATTATTCAGAACAAAATAGTGGTGTTTAAATGCATAATAATTCGCATTCACAAAATAAGAGAATCAATGTTGACATAATGCAAAATGTGTTGTTTGTTTCCGCAGACAATTGCTTGCAGCAAGGCGTTGAGAAGTACAACATTCATGACTCACACTGTAGAACATACATGCGTTGTAACGCGCAGGACGGTGATGAACGCTGGTGTTGCCCGTCTGGTGAATACTTCAACACCGCCACCCAGATCTGTGAGATTATGCAGGCAGACTCAACCAATGTGTGTGATGACGTGTGCCCCCTTGGTTACAAGGAATGTGAGTCTTCTATGCATATTTTTCAGATTATTTGTTTCATTATGGTGCAATGAAAATATGGTATATTTGTTTGTTAGTTTTGTATTTTACAATCATTTAATTTGCTTTCTAAAAGCGCATACCTTTATTATATATTTATAGAAATCACAAAGTCTAAAACTGAATACAATAATCTTGTTTTCAAAGCCCTGCTTAATTATATAATAGTATTCTGATCTTAATGTTGTTGATTTTTAGCTCACCTGAGCACAATGTTCTCGTGGTGAGCTTTTGTGATCGCCTTTTGTCCGTCGTGCGTCGTCCGTTGTGCGTTGTTCGGCGTCTGACATTTGACTGGTTAACACTCTAGAGGCCACACGTATTGTCTGATCATCATGAAACTTGGTCAGAAGATTCATCCCAATAATATATTGGACGAGTTCAAAAATGATGCTGGTCGGTCGAAAAATATGGCCGCCAGAGGGCGGGGCATTTTTCCTTATATGGCTTTAGTAAAACCTTGTTAACACTCTAGAGGCCACATTTATTTTCTGATTTTCATGAAACTTGGTCAGATGATTTGTCCCAATGATATCTTGAATGAGTTCAAAAATGGTTTCGGTTGCTTTAAAAACATGGCCACCAGGGGGCGGGGCATTTTTCCTTATATAGCTATATATGGCTTTAGAAAAACCTTATTAACACTCTAGAGGCCACATTTATTGTCCGATTATCATGAAACTTGGTCACAAGATTTGTACCAATGATATTTTGGAGGAGTTCAAAATGGTTCCGGTTGGTGGTAAAACATGGCCGCCAAGGGGGCGTGGCATTTTTCCTTTTATAGCTATAGTAAAACCTTGTTAACAGTCTAGAAGCCATATTTATTGTCCGATCATCATGAAACTTTGTCAGAAGTTTTGTCCCAATGATATCTTGGACAAGTTTGAATATGGTTCGAGTTGCTTGAAAAACATGGTCAACAGGGGCGGGGCAATTTTCCTTATCACGAATCTTCATGAAACTTTGACAGAATATTTGTTTGAATGATATCTTGGATGTGTATGAAATTGGTTCATGTCTGTTCAAAAACATGGCTGCCAGGGTGCTCACTAGTCATGAAAGTTGGTACGAACATTTTGTTCTAATAACATCTTGGGCTGCACAGAACATGTCAGTTCCTTTGAATCTCAGGTGAGCGACTTTGGGCCTTTCAGGCCCTCTTGTCTATATTATGATAACATAATTCTTTATGCAATGTAGATGACAAATATTAAATACTGCTACCAACTTATCAATGCCAATGTTTTCAAATATTCTTACCATGAATCTATTTTTCCCTAAAAAAAATAATAATAAACTAATACAGAGAATACAGATTCATCCTGCATATATAAATAATAAACAAGCTGTGTTTGTAAAACACTGTCCCCCATATATTTTACCTTTGACCTTGAAGGATGACCTTGATCTAGACCTTTCACCACTCAAAAATGACTGTAGCTCCATGCAATATGCATGCATGCAAAGTAACACGTTGCTATCTTCAATATTGCAAAAGTTATGGCCAATTTTAAAGTTTGACGCAAACAAACAAACCAACAAACAGAAACGGCAAAAACAATATGTCCCCCAGTATAGACTGAGGGATAGAAAACTAACACAGATCATCCTTCCTGTTAATAGAGCCTCTTTCTGGGTAAAATGAGCATCATACAGGTGCATTAAGTGTCGTCCCAGATTTGCCTGTGCAGATTGCACAGTCTAGCTAGGGACAACAATCTCCTTTTTATCATCGAAAATTTCGTTAAAAGGGGTCTCTTCTACACAAAAATCCATTGTAGGCAGAAGTTGTCTTCCCTGAGTTGCCTGTGCTGACTGCACAGGCTAATCTGGGACGACACTATACGCGCATGATTAAAGCGCTGTTTTCTCAGAGCAAGCCTCAATTGCAAAACACGTGCAGACGACAAATACAGATTCATCCGGTATTGATTTATTAATGATTTCTGCTCCAACGCCAGTTTGCCCTCTACGGGCCTCCACCACCAACAGTTCCACGTACATGGTGATGATCGGCGGTGTGGAGGTCTCCATGCCTTGCGCGCCGGGCACGCTGTTCGATTTCAACAAGTGCGGATGTGCGGTCAAGGTGGCAAACGCACCAGACAACTGTACGTTACATTGCAGTTTTTTTTGTAGATTACACAGAGCAATTATTTTTAATGCCGTACAATTTGTATGAGATGGTCTGAAAATGTAGTGGAGCGCTAAAATGGTCATGGTTTTCTTAAGGTAATACTGCACATGTTATTGTAATAAGGAGTTCAGTTTTTTAATTAGTGATATTCACAACTTAAGTACAACAGAATGGAATATTTCTGTACTTTTTGTAATATATCAGTACTATGGTATGAATGATAGATGTTACATGTGTAAAATTGTTTCTTATTCAATAAGCACAATGAATTCAGTTTCTAGTAATTGATTGTTGTATTTATCTTTAATTTATATATTCCAAAAACAAACTATTGGTAGGGGGTAGGATTTTGTATATTCATTACCTAAGGAAATACTCTTGTTCAACTTTAAAAAAGCAACATCTTGTAGTAAAATTTAATGTTAAATAGTGAGCATATTTATTGACAAGAGTTTATAAGTTTAAACCTATTTATTTTAACTGGATTGCATGGAAAGCCTCAGGCTTATTTAAAGACTAGAGTCCCCATCCTGGGTAGAATCAGTACTTTGTGTCTGTTGGGGAGATCTAAAGATTGTTTCCACATTGGGGATTGAACATGTAACCTCCTGGTTGCTAAGCAGACACAATATCCACTACGCAACATGTGCAGTGACCTTAAGATTTTAGTTTGATTGAAAATAGAAGAAAAGTACTCTAAGCATGCTAGTAACATGCTTCTTTTGTTAATACAGTTACACGCTTCTTTTGTTAATACAGTTACATGCTTCTTTGTTAATACAGTAACATGCTTCTTTTGTTAATACAGGTGCATGCTTCTTTTGTTAATACAATTACATGCTTCTTTTGTTAATACAGTTACATGCTTCTTTTGTTAATACAGTTACATGCTTCTTTTGTTAATACAGTTACATGCTTTTTTTGTCAATACAGTTACATGCTTCGTTTGTTAATACAGTTACATGCTTCTTTTGTTAATACAGTTACATGCTTTTTTTGTCAATACAATTACATGCTTCTTTTGTTAATACAGTTACATGCTTCTTTTGTTAATACAGTTACATGCTTCTTTTGTTAATACAGTAACATGCTTTTTTTGTCAATACAGTTACATGCTTCTTTTGTTAATACAGTTACATGCTTCTTTTGTTAATACAGTACCGGTAACATGCTTTTTTTGTCAATACAGTTACATGCTTCTTTTGTTAATACAGGTACATGCTTCTTTTGTTAATACAGTTACATGCTTCTTTTGTTAATACAGTTACATGTTTCTTTTGTTAATACAGTTACACGCTTCTTTTGTTAATACAGTTACATGCTTCTTTTGTTAAAACAGTACCATGCTTCTTTTGTTAATACAGTTACATGCTACCTTTGTAGCTTGCAACATGGAGATCGACATCCTCTTTGACAGTCCCCAAATGATCCGCCGGGGCTCTCAGGACAATGTGGAGATTATCCGCAATGGAATCGTCGAGGAAGGCGCTACGTTGAATGGACGCAGTCCATTCCGATTCAATGGAAATCTTCGTTTCCGAACGCCATTTGGACAGCAACAGTATGACCACGTCTACGCCAGTGTAAGTGGCAATCCAATTAGTTGTTACTGAAGTTTTCAGTAGACGGGCAGCTCTTTTTTCTTACAATAAAACGGCTTGCACAATCTTATTTCCATCACTGCTTGTCATAGGGCTGAAAATGAAGCCTTTAAAACCTGAATCTATGAAGAACGATCTTTAATTGAATTAGATTGTTTAAGGGGCTACAAACAAGTAAAATGTGTATCTGAGAAGTAAAGGGTTAATCTTGATCGCCATCCTACTTTGTGCAGGTGATTTTCCTGCCAGAGACCTCGGCTACTTCCAGACAGGTGCTCATCTCTAACTGTATGAACATGGAACTGGGAGGTCCCACCATGGACCTGGCCCTGCTCAATGGAGAGGTAGGGCTATATGAGCCACAGGAATGAGGGTTAAATGTCGTCCTTGATTAACATGTGCAGTCCGCACAGGCTAATCATGGACGACACTTTCGGCTTTTATTATTCTTATAAATTAAAGGATTCAGTCTCTTCTTAGGAGTAATCCAGTTAAAGCGGAAAGTGAAGTCCCTGATAAGCCTGTGCAGACTGCACGGGCTAATCTTGGACGATACTTGACACACAAGCATTAAACCCTTTTCTCACAGACAACACTTTCTGCATAGACCGGATATTTGATTTTTGCTAAAAAGAGACTTCCTAAAAATGAAAAATTCTTTAAAAGTGGAAAGTGACTGCGCATGTTAATCTGGGATGACGCTTCGCACTTGCATTAACCCCAGTTTTCACAGAATGGGACTCATATAATAAGATGCACAATTGAATTGAGAATTGTTTTCCAATATAGGATTAAGTATTTCTGTGACCAAAATATATCTTGTATATTTTGCAGTAGAAACAAAAGTTGAGTGCAAAACATGTGTACCTGTGACAGTTTTATTTCACAAAGTTCAGTTGCTCAACTATTTCTTGCCAAGTTCAGCCAAAACCTTTTAAATTTGGATTAAGTTACATATTAAAATGAAAAACGCATGTTTAAAACCTTATGTCTGTTCCATAAACAAAGTAAAGCTAATTCAGTTTAAAAATGTATTCTTAAGTAAAAAGATTCAATTGGCTATTGATATTTGTATCAACTTGGCGCAGGTACACATTAGTTCATTGCCCAACCCAAATGTAAATACTATAACTCAAGTTATGGGATAGAAGCTGATGACAACAACCAACTAACTCATGAACTTTGTTTGATTTATTAACACCATCTTAATAATTGTTTTGTTGTAGTAACGAAAATATTTAAACCTGATCTGTATTAAAACAAGTGAAAACTACCTACCAGATCAGTTTTTAACGCATATTGAAATAATCTTAAGAACAGGTGGTAATAATTGTAAGTTGCCATCAATTGCTTTCTTAACAGAATCAGATTAAGATACTGTGCTATATGCATAACAGTTTGTAAAAGTGGTCCCACTTTTCAACAAAACTGTGAAATTTGGCATATCCCATAAACACCTTACAAGACTATGAATCTGTGCAAATAATCAGATCCCATCACATCAACAGGCAATCAACTTATATATATGTTGCTTAATTAGTTTACGTATCTGACATCAGTTGTTCATGTAGCATGCACACATTTTTCTTCAATTGTTAGGTGGTTCTGACTGTAGTGACCAACCATTTGTTAGCCAGCAACTCCACAGGCAGTAAGGTCTTGAAGCTTCCATATGACGTAAGTTTTAGTGGTGTGTTAACAGTGTGAACTAAGGACAAATATATGTAAGACATGTTCATTATAGTTTTATGAGTAGGGTAGTGCGGTAGTCAAGTGGAAACACACTGGTCTACCATTCGAGAGGTCCCCGGTTCAATTCCTGGCTGGGACACTGGAAATTTCAGAAATTCTTCTAGTACAACTAGAGATGTACTGGTATGAAACCCAGGTAATTCTCGCGTGTATCGGTGCTATACACTGAGCACATAAAAGAACCAAGGGATCTATTCGCAAAGAGCTAGGGTATCTCACCCGGATTTCTTGTATCTCAATATTGTCCGTTTTGCTTGCTGTCTGTTCAGCAAAAATCAAAAGGACCCCATTGGAAATAAGTGCTTGCACTTTCATTGTTTATCCTGGACTGGAAGGTCAAAAGAAATACATACATACAATACTACATGGCATGTAAACATGATCGTATATTGACTAGTAGAAGGCATATTGACTGAGCTGTAACCAAGGTCAATATTCTTTTCTTCTGTTAAATATCGCAGTATGTTTGATGATTATGAATCAATAGATGACAGTAAACAATAAATAAATGTTGATTATAAGAGGCTGATGTTGGGGATGACTGGTTATCATGATTTGAGTATTATATAAATATAACTGCCCCTTATATCTGTATGAAGAATGTACATTTACAAGCCCTGGATTCAGACGGTGGGTGCAGATTGATTTTTCCACTTCTTTCTGACCTTCCTTCCATCTCAGGTCTGTCCATCGATTTTTATGTGGTGCGTAACTCAAAAACTTAATTAACACAAAAACAGACACTTTTTTTGTAACATACAGTGCGATAATATAATACCAGTCAATAGGTTCAAGTGTGATGGGGCTACTTACTTATGATGTCAGCCTATTAACGCTCAATCAATTGGATGTTGTTGTCTCAGGTACTTTTTAATATAAGTATCACGGGTACTCTAAAGTATACTTTGTACCCCTGATATGGAAAATACTCTTAAAGGCACGGAGTCATGCCCCAGGATACTTTTATGTATTGTTTTCATACACATGGTACTTTTTGGAATACTTAAGAGTACCTGGGATGCTTTAAAATAGTATCAGAGCTGACAATGACCAATAAAGAACATTGACTTGACCACTGCTGAATAAAGGTGATCATTTGTTTAATTGTTTATTTGTCTGTTTGCAGGTTAACATATGGCAGGTGGTGACATTCATGTATGACGGTGAAAATCTTCATATGGCTGTCGAGGGCCAGGGACCAGCAAAATATGCGTCCGTTCCTGTGACCGGTATGGTCGTATGTCCTACTGAGATTAATTGAGTCTGATTGTTAGAGTCTGGGCTTAATAAATGTGCGTAAAGCATCGTCCCATATAAGGGACGACACTTTCAGCTGTTATGGAATTTTCCATTAATAGGAAGGCTCTTCTAAATAAAAATCAAGTTTGGGCGGAAAGTGTTATCCCTCATTAGCCTGTGCTCATGCTAATCTGAAGACACTTTAGATAAATGCATTAAGCCCAGTTTCCCATTCATGTGTTTTTAGGAGGTTAAACATCACCATGACCACAGTAACAAATTGTAAGGCAAATCCTGTAAGTCATTTTAGCTGTTAAACTGTCTTTTGGTAAATAGTCTTAATATAATTATTAAAAAAAAACAGAGTTGTGTGTACAAACACATATGTTTCATTTAGATTTTCTTTGACTTGTTGTCTGCTGTCAAAGATCTCTTAATAAAAATTATACACTGCAGATTAAACTAACAACCAGTGTTAGCAATCCGTTATTTTCCAAATACCAATATATTGCAAGCATATAAAAGGCCATGGACACTATTTGTTCATGCACTTGACTTCTCTCTGTATTATCTGACTTTCTTATTTAAATCCAGTTTGGTCTCAATTTTTTAGGCCTTCATGTAACATAATAAGTCCTTAAAGTTTAGTTTTGGGCAAAAAAAAAACCCCATCTTTTTCAGAAGTCTTTAACACATTGATTAATTTTCCAATTTCAGGTGGAATAACTGTGGCTGCAGAGGGTCTTGACTTTGGTGGCTGTCCCCCCATGCAAACAACAAGCAATGATGGCTTTATTGGCCAAATGGCGAAGGTAAGTCATCTTACAATTTCTATTGATTGCTATAATGTTCTATATGCATATATTCAAGAAAGGCTTACAGACTGTTTTGAAAACAAGGCATTAATTGACTCAAGAGCGAAGGTAAGTTATTTCAGAAGTTCCAGTGTTTGCTGTATTGCCCTATCAACATGTATGCAAGAAAGTTTTTTTTTGAACTGAGGGAGATTTATTGACTCAATGGTGAAGGTAGGTCATCTAAGAAGGTCCGTTGATTGCTATAATGTCCTAGCAGCATACATGCAAGAAAAGTCGATAGACTGTTTTAGAAATGAGGAATTTTATTGACTCAATTGCGATGGTTAGTAATCTCAGTAGTTCCATAAATTGCTATAATATTCTATAAGCGCATATGCAAAAAGGACTAATAGACTGTTTCAGATATAAGGGATTTATTTATTCAATTGCGAAGGTAAGTCACCTTCTACGACCGTCCGGTGATTGCTAAAATACCCAATAAGCGAAAAAGCATAAAAGGGTGATGGAAAATGTTAGATTTTAATAGACGGCATAATTGTATAGAAATCAGGGTAATCTTGAGTGTACAATACATTTAAATTGTGATGCAATTCTTTTGGAAGCATGATCGCCAAGAACCAACAATCATGATTGGTTTGAGTCAGTCGTTATTTTTATTTTAATGGTTTCTGTGCATGTGCTCATATATATTTTAATTTGTTTTAACTAAAAATTCTGTCATAAAAAAATGTTGGAATTTACTTGATAAGAAAGAGCCCTATTGCTTACTCTCTTCTTTCATGTCTACTCAAAGCAGCATCGTGCATGGGCATACAGCAGTGTCATGTAGAAGCGTGTGGACAATGATTGAACTTTGTTTTCTGCTAAAAAATTGAAAAGCAATGAACGTGATGACCTTGTAGAATATGTGCGTCTTCAGTAAATAGCGCTTTAAACTTATGAACAACCTTGTAAAATGTAAAAATGTATGTGGGTCTTGGATAAATAGCAGTGGGAATGTGTGATTGGCGTCGTTCAAATAAAATGTGCGCCTTTTTTAGCTGATGTTCTCCAAATGCCTGAAGAAGGAATGGGTGGACAACTTCTTTACCATTGTGAGGGTTGCAGCCGTTCCAGCTGGAAGCGGGTAAAAGGCCGCTATATTGGAAAGCTGCAACCGGACCATTGCTGCAGACTTTGTCTTAACCATTTGACACTCAGATATGCACTTTGACGCACGTCTTTACTCTTAAGAAAATCAAATCAAATTAAAGACCTTTTTTATTAGATTCAAGTTTTAAAGGCTTCTTTCCAACCTTTAGATACTGATGAGCAGCAAACAGCATACAATCTGAACAGACTGCGAGTTACCCACAGGCTGTTCTGGTTTTATGCTGGTTGCATATAGCCAATTTCAGGCATTTTCACTTTGCTTCTGAGTGGGAAAGGGTTAAACGTTATTTTAAGCTTTATTAAACTGGACCCGTTTTCATCAACCCACACTGTTTTGCTCTCAGAATGATTTTTATTGGAAGTTTACATGGCATTTATTACCTTAATGACTTTAAGATGACAAGATATTTTCTTTTCTTTAGTTGGGTTTTGGGGGCATGTTGAACTTTATTTCAGTCATTTTATGCTTTTCAGTTAACCAACTCAATATCATCATGGACAATAATTATATTTACTTGAACATGCAAATATTTATCGTTTTCAATACTGTATATTTTTTCTTTATGCGTCTAAACATCGGTTGCTTAATACGCGGCCCCTGTTCCATTCTGTGGTTTTACACTTTTGGTTGTTAACTGTGCTATCAAAATACATGTATGTGTATTTTCAAGCAACTGTTTTATTACATACCTGGGGACCGTTTCAATAAAGATTGTAATACACATTTACGATACGAAACATTTTTCGAAGAAGCATAATTGCTCAAGTCCATATCATATGTTTATAAATTTTCAGTACTTAATTTCTTACATTTGCAACTCTAGTGCCTTATATATTTGACGAGCGTAGCGAGCTAGTTCGTCTACTTATTAAGATTACAAAATTCTCGCGTAAATTAACATTCTCGTATGATCATTCATGAAACGGCCCCCTGATTTGGCGAAATGTGAGTTTGATAACTTTGTGAATCTTTATCTTTTGGCACCAGAATTCAACATCAATTTTGAGCGTCTAGCCCTAATTTTTCGACACTTTCATAAGGTAATTATAGGAAATTTAGCTCTGATTTAAATTGCAATAAAATATGGACTACTTATGTTGTGTAAACAGATTTTATTTTTAATGACGATTGTGTGCAAGATCATCATATAATTTTTGTGTTTTTCAATAATTGTTAAGTGTTAGTTTTGAGTGTCCAACTTAGAGCCTGAAGTGGGTGATCCTTAAGAGAGAAAGTTAGTTAACCCTTTACCGATTAGATACGTTTTTTCACGCATTTGTAGTCCCTTAGAAAGTTATTTAATTTAAGACATTTCTTACTAGAATTATGTTATCATTTGCCTTTCATTTACCAATAACAAGCAGCCAATAATTACTGTGCCATCAATGAAATTGTGTAGAATACAACACGCCAATGAATGTATCTGTTTAAAAGTGATATGCATAATACTTGTACAATGTAATAAATGTATCACTCGACTGAGCATGAGTGTCCTTTTTTCTTATGTCTATCGGTTCACTCTAAACTCAATGGAAACATTGGCTTATGGCGAGTTTGCCCAACAGAACATCACTATTAAGATCACGATCTCCGGAGCATTCATTTTGCTGGGTTCTGAGAAAACAGGGCTTAATGCATGTTCAGTGCACACAGGCTATTCAGAGACGGCACATTCTGCTTCCTTAAAGGATTTTTGTGTCTACAGAAGTCCAATCTAAAGTAAATTCAAGTCTAGTAGGAATGTATGGTCCCCAATTAGCCAGTTCAGACTGCACAGGCTAATCTGGGACGACACTTTATGCACATGAATAAATCCCATTTTTCCAAAGCCAGGCTCATGTGTAAATTGAAAGTGTTGATTTGTTGGTTTCAGTGTTAGCTTTACCTTGCATTTGTAGATCTTATGTTGAAAGAGATGTGCTGTATCTGCTATCATACTATCATACTTTGTTGTTTTTGCTATTTCTAGTGTTTTCTTCAGTATTTCAGTCATAACAAGTAAATTAACCAAAGTACGCTTTCCTGGGACAATTGGTGTTACATGCACATTCTAATGCCAGAAACATACCATACTTGAGGCAGGTGGCTGTAGAAATGGTTTCATGCCCCCACACACACATTTTGCAGCAAAGCTGGGTATTAAACTCGTGCCCCCCCCCCCCCCCCCCCCCCTAAACACACACTCACATTTTGTAGCAAAGCTAGGTATCAAACCTGTGATCCTTGCATTTGAAGTCTAGTCCAAGGATACATAAACTAAGCTACCATCCGTTACTCCAGTTTGCATGTGTCCCACAATATCCTACATTGTGAGCCAATGGAATGGAAAGACTACGCTTCTAGAGGGAAGCTTTTCAGTAATTTAGCACATGTTCAAGAAAAATGCTATTTCTGGATAATGATAAGCTGTTTGGACTCTCACATTCTCAAAATATGTTGTTTTTATTAACCAGGTTTTCCGAAGGAAAAAACTGGTTATTAGATTGGCGAATGCGGGCGGGCTGGCTGGCTGGCTGGCTGGCTGGCTAGCTGGCTGGCTGGCTGGCGGGCTGGCGGAATAAGCTTGTCCGGGCCATAACTATGTCGTTCATTGTCAGATTTTAAAATCATTTGGCACATTTGTTCACCATCATTGGACGGTGTGTCGCGCGAAATAATTACGTCGATATCTCCAAGGTCAAGGTCACACTTTGAGTTCAAAGGTCAAAAATGGCCATAAATGAGCTTGTCCGAGCCATAACTATGTCGTTCATCGTCAGATTTTAAAATCATTTGGCACATTTGTTCACCATCATTGGACGGTGTGTCGCGCGAAATAATTACGTCGATATCTCCAAGGTCAAGGTCACACTTTGAGTTCAAAGGTCAAAAATGGCCATAAATGAGCTTGTCCTGGCCATAACTATGTCATTCATTGTGAGATTTTAAAATCATTTGGCACATTTGTTCACCATCATGGGACGGTGTGTCCCACGAAAGAATCACGTCAATATCTCCAATGTCAAGGTCGCCACGACTAAAAATAGATTTAAAAAAAAAAAAAAAACTTACAAAGGGGGTTAATTTTTTTTGGTCATTTCAAAAGTTCAGTTTGAGTTTTCTCCCTTTATCAGATTTTTTTTTCACAATGAAAACCTGGTTTTGTGACAATTTTGTCCCTTGTTACCATATGTGGTAATTATAACCATATATGGATTATATGGATACTTACTTTGAGTCTTTGCAGATATCAAGGGTTTAGTGTTAAACAGTTTTATCAGCCTAACAATTATATATCAGATACATCTTTACACTGGAATAATTCCACTTTTGTGCATGACTAATCACAATGTCTGTCTCTGTTCTGCCTCCTCTTGATAAACATGCTTGTGTGTGTATTTCGAAGTTTGTGAGGTCCATCCCAACTGAAGCTGAATGATTTAAGGACATGCAGTATGTCCCAGCACTCCTACCTAATTAATTATTTGACCCATGTAAGTTGGGACAATTTTTTAGTTAGGGCTGCAATTTCAATCTGTTTTTTTTTATAAAGATTTTTTGTTTAATTTTGGTAAGATCTTGTGTTATGGTTGGAAGCCAGAGTTCTCGGAGAAAATCCAACCTGTACGGTATGGTGACCCCCAACAAAATGTGCATGCTTACGGGAACGGGAATTGAACCCAGATCTCCTAAGTGAGAAGTGCATTACCAACAGGACAGGACAGCCTCAAAATGAATGTACTCCATATGATAAGTTTAAAATAAACGTCTTACACAGCTAGAATGTATATATGAGAGTGAATAACGAAGTCAAAATGTTATAAGAAGTTTACATTTATTTTGATAGCCAATAGTGTGACATAGATATGTGCAACAATGGACAAAAACATAGATTAAGCGCCTCAAATTATACATTTACATGCACACAAGTCTGTCAGAGATGTGAAACAATTGCTGTAGCTTGTAACTCATAAGGAACATTGGTGGCATTGGGCATACATTTTATTAAAATCTAAATTCAAATCTAAACAGTCAGCTAATGCCCCTAAAACTTTGATTCAGATTTTAAATAAAGCATTAGTTTTAATTTTAAACTTTAGAGTTTATTCTTTAATTATGTTTATGCAAAATAATTTACTAAATACTGTAAATAGGTTTCTTGTAGTTGTCATTTAAGTTAAATAGTAGGTAGACATTTGAGCTCAATAGATGATCGAAATGTTTTAGCAACTAGACCCAGATCAAGTTCTTTCGTCGTATACATACTACCAGACATTAACAAAATGAATGAAAATGTATAGAATTAGACCAACTATATAAAAAAAAGATCTGGGCCCAGTTCCTCAAAACTGTAACGGCAAGTTAAGGTAACAGTCTGTTCACTGCAGACACAAATATAATTAATTAAAAAAGCAATGTTATTATCAAACTTATGTATATGAGTACACAAATTTATTTATAATCAACACATATATTAAACGGTTAACAATTAAGTCATATATATAACTTGATCCAAATATTAATGGTCTTCAGCTTACCTGGCCGTAACAGTTTTTAGCAACCAGGCTCTGACGATATGTTTGATTTTTTTGCAATATCAATAATTATCTCTTCTTTGCTTTCCTGGTATATACAGCAATTATAAACGAAAAAAAAACCTGGCAGAAATTTTATGTCATGCCCTGGCTCAACAATCATTGAGGGCAGTCCATGTACTAAAAGTCCATGTATACCACATACAAAATTAAGGATGCCATTGAATTCATTACGGACCCGTATTCAAAAATCTTTGGGAAGGTTATACTAATATTTCAAACATTATATATTTTTAACAAGAATTTAACTCTGGAAAATAATCATAGCTATCATTTTATTTCATTATTGGTGCAAAATCTAATGTATTCAACTTGTAGTAAACAAGGCAGCTACAGATTTCATGAATTGAATTTGTTAAAAAAATAAATAAATATTTTTTATGAATATTAATTATTCTTTCTGTTAAAAGTTTTAATTTGCTAACAAATAACATGCCTTTAGTGCAATATTGAAAGATAGTGAGTAGTAGATTGTGTTGCAATTAGTATATATTGACACATATTCATCCGTTGAAATCAATTTTGTGTTGAAAGATATTGAGTTGAATATGTCAATTAATATATATATTGAAATCCATTAGTTTAAATCACTGCTGATTTCTTGAAAAAAGAGTAAAATTCAATAAATATCACAACCAAATAACTTTATCAAGAAAATACATTCTAAGAAAACATATCAACATTAATAACAAGAATCCGTCGAAGATGGGTGATGCTCCCCAAAGTTTTTTTTTGTCACAATATTGCACTATATATTCAGATAAAAGGAAACGTCTTGAGGGCACAGTAGTTGGGGGGACAAGATTTTTTTTATAGAAAATTATAGAAAAAAGGACCATAACTCTGTGACAAATCATCCAACCAGAACCCGCTGATAATATGCACATCTCCTCTTGGTAGTGAAGCTTCCCATAAAGTTTCATTGAATTCCGGTCATTAGTTGATGAGAAATAGCCCGTACAAGAATTGCACTATATGTACAGTTAATGGAAAATTTCAAAGGGCCATAACTCTGTGAAAAATCATCCAACCAGAAACCGCTGATAATATGCACATCTCCTCTTGGTAGTGATGCTACCCATAAAGTTTCATTGAATTCCAGTCATTAGTTGCTGAGAAATCGCACAGGACAAGCATTGCACTTTATGTACAGTTAATGGAAATTTTAAAAGGGCCATAAGTCTGTAAAAAATCATCCTACCAGAACCCGCTGATAATATGCACATCTCCTCTTGATAGTGAAGCTTCCCATAAAGTTTCATTGAATTCTGGACATTAGTTGCTGAGAAATAGCCCGGACAAGAATTGCACTATATGTACAGTAAATGGAAAATTTCAAAGGGCCATAACTCTGTGAAAAATCATTTGATCAGAACCCGTTGATAATATGCATATCTCCTCTTGGTAGTAAAGCTTCCCATAAAGTTTCATTGAATTGCGGTCATTAGTTGCTGAGAAATAGCCTGGACAAAAATTGTGCACGGACGGACGGAAACACGGAAGGACACACGGACGGACAGACGAAGCGGCGACTATATGCTCCCCCCAAAATAAATTTTGGGGGAGCATACAAACTTACAAAGATGTAGATGTACATTTTGATATTCATGTTCCAAAAACCCATGTATTGAACAATTAATCATGGGCACCATTGATTACCATGAAAACAAAAATAAAAACAAGAGCTTATTTTGCAAACACCTATATTTCGCAAACACATTGTGTGAAGTCAGAATAAGACATCGAATTATTGGAACACAATTCATGTTGGTCAAGTGCATTGATTATTATTACATTATCATCTATTTTTTTACTTTTATGGCTTGTGTCTTCAGTCGATTTCACTGTCCTTATACACTGCATACCGGTATGTACACCAGTACAGCTGATCACTACATGTTGGATGTTTTATTCTAAGAGAATAACATTGTTCTCAATATAAAACTGAGCATTTGAATCAAGCAGCAGCTCTGATATTATCGTTTAAAACCCCGATTAGTAATAATGTCAACCAAGGGTCTTAAAATACAATTATTTGTAACTTTAATGGCGATATTTTGTACATACCAGACAGAAAGATGCTATAAGAAATATTTACTTATTTAAATGCTACGTTAAATAGATAGAATTGTTTTGGTTCATTGCTATTTTCACTCAAATCATACATGTAGAAAAAATTGAAAATATTTCAGTAATGTTTATATGTTACTTTTTGTTATTCAAATACCTAAAATAAAATCACTTTAAAACACAACCAGACACAAATGTTTCTTCTAAATATAATGGTATTCAATTAAAAAAACACAATGAAGTAATGATTGCAGAAAAGGCAAAAAATAATGTAGACAACTATGAAAATAGCATTGTGAGCACAAAAATAGAAAAACACACTCTGATATATGCAAATTTAAACAATTTTCGTCTCTGGCTAACCAAAAATCTTTTTCTTCTTGATCTGTTTGCAAAAATGACAATAACAAAACAAATAGTATTCAACCCTATATAGACAGACAGACAGACAGACCATTTTATTGGCGAATACAATCAGTACATAGCCATATAAACATATACAATATTTCAATAAAATAGCATGTCAAGGGAATGTGAATGATATATAAGTTTACTTACGGAGAATGTTCTTAACATATTTAATGTGAGTTTAATATTTGAGTATTATTTATGAAAGTTTTATTTTTATATATTTTGCAAATTTGTGTAACATTATCATAAAATTAACAATCAGAAACATTTGGATAACTGCCTTTTGGTTCAGATCAACCTACAAAAACGTTACAAAATCAAATGTAAAATTTTGTTCCAGATGAAAAATTCATTTTCAATTCTTATTAATGAAGTGTTCATTACATATAACTATTTACGTTTACCTTCCTTCAATTTTTGTTTTAAAATTCAACAATAAACTTAGTTTGATATAGCTGTATAACTAGAAGATAATATGGCAACATCTACAGAAAGTCTCCATTAATTACCAGTAAAACATACACTAAAAGGCAGTTATAATCTCAAACATACATGTACATCTGCATAAAACGATTTCTTTACATAAAAGTTTAATACAATTTTAACAGCAATTAAATTAATGACTCATACATTCACTCATACATTTATATTGCAATCCTCAAAAGATTTGATATTGAAATTAACACAAGTATAATTGTGAAAAACTACTTCATTTAAGTTTCAAATTGTATAAATAAACTTTTAAAAATTAATTTATTATTAATACACAGTGTTATTTCATTGTTTAAAAATCGGGCAAGGACCCCTATCTGATGGAGATAACATTTCAGCCTGTCTAATGTCTTAAATGTATCAAAAGTCACGGCATTACATGTTGTTTTCTTAAATACTTTTTTTTTAGGTTAAGTTTCATGTTTATTAAATCAGTTTTATTCTTTCTATATGTATTAAGATGCACATAGTATTGTATTAATTTTATTTAATGGAATATTGTCTTGTGTCATATCAGAACGCTCAATGAACAAAATTCAAATTTACATACGAAAATTAATGTAAATATACAATTACATAAACTTGATATCAGTGCTGTTCAGTGGAAACATAGCACAAATCAAGATCACGCAATTTCGAATGCAACCATCAAACAACTCAATGATCTAAAACAATGAGCTGCATTATGCAAAAATGGGTCTTATGTCATATGCTGCCATCCTAGCTCGACCCCAGACTATGCACATGGCTTCATGCCCATTCTTGCCTGAATGAGGGTCCAATAATGATAACATCAACAACAACAACATGTCAAATTTGATATGTATCGTAATTTACAGTAGTAACAATAGGCCGAAATTTTGCACACGAAAACACAACCAGCAAACATTTTAAACTTGTTTTTGAGTGAAACTTTGGTAAATATGACAGTGGTAAGCCATATGCTACCTCTGGGGATGCTATTTATGCCTAGGCCAGTGTAAAATACTCTTACAAACACATACACATTGGATGGAGTCATGCACTCTTATACCCAGCCAAAACTGGGTTCATTATACAGACAATTGTTTAATTTTGATGCTAGTTTTTATGCAAAGAATCTACGCATCTATACAAAAGCAAACATCAAACAATAGATCATGAAGTACAAAAGGCATCTGATTATTTTATTTTTTATGTAAGAATTTTTTTAATTTTTAACGGAATGCCCATTTCACACATAATTGAATAAACACAACAGTATTAACAATAAATCTACAACTACCTGTAATAATTTTATTTTATGCTTTTCGTTGCTTTATAGAGAAATATTAGTGAAATAAAACTGATATTTCACTGTTTCAAACAGTGAAAAATAAGAGTGAAAATTATCAATATTTTTTCACTGTTTTACTGTGAAATGACATCATTTGTTTTTGAAATGACGTCATTATACCAGCTAAATTCTCCGGTTCAACTCTTTTAAAATGTAAATAATCGGTGAAATCAAGCATAAAATGAAAAGAAAATTTGCTAGAAATATCTTAAATGTTTGTTTTGTTTGAAGCCAAATATTTCCATAATTGTATTGAATTCACACGTTTTACCCAGCAACTCAATATTGAGATAACATAACATATTTAAAAAAAATCAATGTTGTATCTTGTATTAAGCACAATGTACTGTATGATCTATGATCCTGTTGTGAGCTTTATATCATACTGTATTGTTATTGGTTGACGAACAATACAAAAGTCTAACATTTATAATTATAAATAAAATATATCTGTTCTTAACCAAGAAGAAATTCATTTCATTAAAAAATATAACAAAAGTTTTTTACTGATTTTCTTTATATGTACAAAACACATCAAACAAAAACATAATTAATTGAAAGGCCAAGACCAGTTGCCATAATTGTAAAAATATTTCTTTAGAAAGCAATAGAAATAAAATCCAAAAAAAATAGAGCAACAACAAATACAAAATGTTGGCCTCAGAAAACGCCACTATCTAGAGTATCACATCTGTCAGTCTTTGTGTTTTCTCGCAACTGGTGTGGAAGGTCAAGCGATGACCTTTCCAAAGGTCACACATCCACCTCTCCAAGCAGCATTAAGCTGTGGAGTCCACGGCGTATTTGTCTCCGGCAGAGTCGCGTTTCCAGAACTTCATGTTAGCAAGCTTGGCCTTCATCTGGCTGGGACGATGCTGACAGATATAAAGGACATAATCATGAATTTGTATAAAATATTCGTCTGTATTTTATGCTTTCCAGTGGTTTAAAGAGAAATATCAGTGAAATAAAACTGATATTTCACTGTTTCAAACAGTGAAAAATAACAGTTAAATGACGTCATTATACTAGCGAAATTCTCGAGCTAAACTCTCTTACAATCTAAATAAACGGTGAAAACAGCATAAAATACAAAAGAAATTATTGGATTCGGTGGAATCTAAATTTTAATTCACTTGTGATCATAGAAAAAAAATATTTTCACACATGGCTGCACCACTCATGAAAATATTATTTTCTATGATCAATCTTGACATAAAATTGATATTCCATCGAATCCAACAAATATCCTCTATGTTTTCCCTCTGACTACCATTTACATTCAAAAGCCTGCTTAGTGTTGTGGTACCAAGTAAGCTGTCTAAGCATCTAGAGGTCCTGGATTTTAACACCAGGGAAGGCACATGTCCTTATTAAATCTAATTCATAGTTTTCATATTTTTTTTAATTAAAATATAAATATTACATTTTTGTCAGTAAATCAATTGAATAACATTTCTCCAATATACAACAATCTGTGAACAAGTCACTTGAAGAACTATTTTTGAAACAATCTGGACACTCATACGTAGGAAATCCCCTGAAACAATGTATTAGCCACATCCATGTATAGAGTAGTCTATTATGTGAAACCACATCCATGTATAGAGTAGCCTACGATGTGATACCACATCCATGAATAGAGTAGTCTATGATGTGATACCACATCCATGTATAGAGTAGTCTATGATGTGATACCACATCCATGTATAGAGTGGTCTATGATGTGATACCACATCCATGTATAGAGTAGTCTACTATGTGATACCACATCCATGTATAGAGTAGTCTATGATGTGATACCACATCCATGTATAGAGTAGTCTACTATGTGATACCACATCCATGTATAGAGTAGTCTTCAATGTAATACCACATCCATGTATAGAGTGGTCTATGATGTGATACCACATCCATGCATAGAGTGGTCTATGATGTGATACCACATCCATGCATAGAGTGGTCTATGATGTGATACCACATCCATGCATAGAGTGGTCTATGATGTGATACCACATCCATGTATAGAGTAGTCTACTATGCGATACCACATCCATGTATAGAGTAGTCTATGATGTGATACCACATCCATGTATAGAGTAGTCTATGATGTGATACCACATCCATGTATAGAGTAGTCTTCAATGTAATACCACATCCATGTATAGAGTAGTCTATGATGTGATACCACATCCATGTATAGAGTAGTCTACAATGTGATACCACATCCATGTATAAAGTAGTCTACGATGTGATACCACATCCATGTATAGAGTAGTCTACAATGTGATACCACATCCATGTATAGAGTAGTCTACGATGTGATACCACACCTATGTATAGAGTATTCTAAAATGAGTTAACTATTGGCCTAATTGGTCATTGTCAGCTCAAGTACTACTTCAAAGTATCCCTGGTACTATTAATTATACTATAATGTAACCCTGGTAAGAAACAAGAGCTGTCAGAGGACAGTGCGCTTGACTATTCGAGTGCTTGACAGTATAACGTAAGCCATCATGGGGAAATTGTTTATATTCAATAATTTATTGGACAATCTTTAAAAAAAAAAAAAGTTATTATTAATTTTTTAATTTTTTTTTTGGGGGGGGGGGTAGGGGGGGGAGGGTTGAGAGGGGGGTATAATGTGGGGTGTGGTCATTTATGAGATGATCTTTCAAAAATTAAAAAAAGGGAAAAAAAAAATTCTAGGGTGGGGGGAGCAGGGATTTTGCGTTGGGGCGTGGGGTATTGTTTGGGTGGAATCCATTGTGGTATTCAGGTAAGAGTTGTTTTGTCAAAGTATTAATAAAATCTGATCATAAATAAAGAAGTTATGGCAATGTAACTAAAGTAATATGCATATTATAATGTAAAAAGGGCTTGATACAGTTGTCTGCTCTTGTTTATAGATTGTGGTCATGTTGGTTAAGAAGTTTGCAAAATATGAAAGCAATATGTCAAGGGACATTGAAAATATTTGAGGTGGTACGCAAACTTTAACATAGATTTATCAATAATATGCATATTCTAAGTGGAAAAGGGGCCATAATTATTACAAAATGCTTGATAGAGTTGTCTGCTCTTGTGTATAGGTTGGGGTCATATTGGTAAAGAAGTATGCAAAATATGAAAGCAATATGTCAAGGGACATTGAAAATATTTGGGGTAGTACGCAAACTTTAACATTTGCTGCATATTCTAAGTGGAAAAGGGGCCATAATTATTACAAAATGCTTGATAGAGTTGTCTGCTCTTGTTAATAGGTTGGGGTCATGTTGGTAAAGAAGTATGCAAAATATGAAAGCAATATGTCATGGGACATTGAAAATATTTGGGGTGGTACGCAAACTTTAACATAGATTTATCAATAATATGCATATTCTAAGTATAAAAGGGGCAATAATTCTGTCAAAATGCTCTATACAGTTGTCTGCTCTTGTTTATAAGTTGGGGTCATGTTGGTAAACAAGTATGCAAAATATGAAAGCAATATGTCAAGGGACATAGGAAATAATTGGGGTAGTACGTAAACTTTAACATTTGCACGCAAACGCCAACGGGAACGGCAACGCCGGGGTGAGTAGAATAGCTCCACTATATATATTTCATATATAATAGTCGAGCTAAAAAGAACGCTTTAAAGGCATCCATCCATACTCTGAGGTACTTTTTAGTATATTTTCCGTACCCTTCGTCCTTTGTAGTACACAGGGTAACTTTTAAGTAGCACCTGAGCTGACAACAACCAATCGAGATCTCCTGAGAAATCCTTAAGTGCATATGATAATTCATTATACTTAACACCTTCACATTCATATAACAAGGGCTTAAATCTGCTTCTTTAGCACACGTTAAATAGATTATGAATATTGTATGATTATCCAGGAAATTAAACAAGAGGGCCTGAAAGGCCCAAAGTCGCTCACCTGAGATTCAAAGGAACTGACCTGTTCTGTGCAGCCCAAGCCCTAGTGAACACCCTGGCAGCCACGTTTTTCAACAGACCAGAACCATTTTCATACACATCCAAGATATCATGTAAACAAATATACTGACAAAGTTTCATGAAGATTCATAAGTCCATATAAGGAAAAATGCCCCGCCCACTGGTGGCCATGTTTTTCAAGCAACTGGAACCATTTTTGAACTTGTCCAATATATCATTGGGAAAAATCTTCTGACAAAGTTTCATGATGATCGTACAATAAATATGGCTTCTAGAGTGTTAACAAGGTTTAACTAAAGCTATATAAGGAAAAATGCCACGCCCCCTTGGCGGCCATGTTTTTCCACCAACCGGAACCATTTTCAAACTCGTCCAAGATATCATTGGGATAAATCATCTGACCAAGTTTCATGATGATCGGACAATAAATGTGGCCTCTAGAGTGCTAACAAGGTTTTACTAAAGCATGATATATACCGGTAGCCATATAAGGAAAAATGCCACGCCCCCTGGTGGCCATGTTTTTTAAGCAACCAAAACCATTTTCAAACTCATCCAAGATATCATTAGGACAAATCTTCTGACCAAATTTCATGAAGATTGGACAATAAATGTGGCCTCTAGAGTGTTCACAAGGTTTTACTATAGCCATATATAGCCATATAAGGAAAAATGCCCCGCCCCTTTGCAGCCATGTTTTTCAAGCAAACGTAACCATTTTCGAACTCATCCAAGATATCATTGAGACCAATCTTCTGACCCAATTTCATGAAGATTGGACGATAAATGTGGCCTCTAGGGTGTTAACAAGGTTTTACTATAGACATATTAGGAAAACTGCCCCGCCCCCTGGCGGCCATGTTTTTCCACCGATCTCGACCATTTTCAAACTCGTCCTAGATATCAATGAAACCAATGTTTTGACCAAGTTTCATGATGATTGGGCAAAAATTGTGACTTCTAGAGTGTTCACAAGGTTTCTCAATAGCCATATAAGGAATACTGCCCCGCCCCCTGGCGGCCACGTTTTTCAACGGACTGGAACCATTTTTTAAATCAACCAACATATCATTTAGACAAACATTTTGACAAAGTTACATGAAGATTGGGCATCAAATGTGACTTCTACAGTGTTCACAAGGTATTTCTTTTTTTGACCTAGTGACCTAGTTTTTGACCCAGCATGACCCAGTTTCGAACTCAGTCGAGGTATCAATGGGACAAATGTTCTTACCAAATTTCATGAAGATCAGACAATAAATGTGGCCTCTAGAGTGTTCACAAGGCAAAATGTTGACGACGCAAGACGGACAAAAGGCGATCACAAAAGCTCACCATGAGCACGTTGTGCTCAGGTGAGCTAAAAACACATGTCCTTCATCTTGTTTCCATGGTAACCTACCTCCATGAGCCACATTCCGGAGGCAGTGGTGGGGTGGGTGTAGGCGTAGTACATCCAGCCTCCCACTCCGCCAATTAGGACCAGCACAAACACGATCACTATCACAATGATGGCCACTGTCGACTGAGACGCTGGAAAACACAAGCACATGGTCAGCAAAAGGTAAAGGATGGGTTTTAAGTCTAATTATGATAATGTAACATTTTTAACCCATTACCACTTAGATACGTTTTTTGACGCATTTGTAGTCCCTTAGAAAGTTGAATTTATTTAAGACCCTTCTCATTAGATTCAAGTTTTTAAGACTTCATTTCCAAGACTTAGAGAATGAAGAGCAGCAAACAGCATAAAACCTAAACAGACCACGAGTTACTCGCAGGCTGTTCTGGTTTTATGCTGTTTGCACATAGCCATATTCATGTTGCTTCTGAGTGGGAAAGGGTTAAACAACTTTCAAATTCACCCCAAATCACTGGGATATAATGTTGGCACTTTAAACTATACCTAATATGTGGCCAAGGCACATTGGCTTATTTTCCTCACAGGTACCCATCTATTTGCCAGGGTTGGTAGGAACAAGCGTGGCTTTAATTTTAGCAAAGAACAAGAGATGTGTTCGTCAGAAACACAATGCCCCCTATTGCGCCGCTTTGAAATTTTTTATTTTTGACCTTTGACCTTGAAGAATGACCTTGACCTTGAACTTCCACCACTCAAAATGTGCAGCTTCATGAGAACACCGCTTTGAACAAAAATAGTGTTTTTTTAACCTTTGACCTTGAAGGATGTCCTTGACCTTGAAGGATGACCTTGACCTTCCATCACTCAAAATGTGCAGCTTCATGAGAACGCCGCTTTGAATTTTTTTTTGACCTTGAAGGATAACCTTGACATGACCTTGAACTTGAATTCCACCACTCAAAATGTGCAGCTTCATGAACACGCCGCTTTGATTTTTTTTGTTTTTTGACCTTTGACCTTGAAGGATGACCTTGACCTTGAACTTCCACTACTCAAAATGTGCAGCTTAATGAGCACGCCACTTTAAAAAAAAATTGTTGACCTTTGACCTTGAAGGATGACATTGACCTTGAAGGATGACCTTGACCTTGAACTTCCACCACTCAAAATGTGCAGCTTCATGAGAACGCCGCTTTGAAACAATTTTTTTTTTGTTGACCGGATGACCTTGACCTTGAACTTCCACCACTCAAAATGTGTAGGTTCATGAGATACACATGCATGCCAAATATCAAGTTGCTATCTTCAATATTGAATTATGGCCATGTCAAACATCACTGACAACCAAGGCTTGTGGTTTAAAAGAGATCATAGCCAGAGTTGATCATGTATCTATGGACATAAGTCCACATGTATGTAATGAACATCAAAGAAATTATAATTATATCATTAAAAAACAAGTATCGTTAGAAACGATGGATGCTCCCCAATGATGCGCTTTGTCAATCTATGTGTTTATAACCACTTAAAAAAATCTATTATTAGCCTTGGTGACCTTGACCTTGAACCCAGTGACCTCAAACCTCATCAAAAGGTAGAGGTCCATGCAAGGTACCTACATGCCAAACATGAAAGAGATCGGTAAAGTAGTGAAGGCCCTATGAGAAACTGTAACAAAAGCGTGACGGAAAATCTATTATTAGCCTTTGTGACCTTGACCTTGACCCAGTGACCTCAAACCTCATCAAAAGGTAGAGGTCCATGCAAGGTACCTACATGCCAAATATGAAAGCGATCAGTAAAATATTGAAGGCGCTATGAGAAACGGTAACAAAAGTGTGACGGAAGGAAGGAAGGAAGGAAGGAAGGAAGGAAGGAAGGAAGGAAGGAAGGAAGGAAGGAAGGAAGGAAGGAAGGAAGGAAGGAAGGAAGGAAGGAAGGAAGGAAGGAAGGAAGGAAGGAAAAACTGGCAAAAAGTTAACCCACTTTCATACCAAAACACACTTAAACCAACATAAAACTGTGTTTTTTCTAAGTTTTTCTGAGCGGAAGTTGGTTTTTGCTAATAAAAGCGAGTTTTATGTGAGCTAAACTGTGCTTAACTGAGTTTAAAGTTGGTTTTTTAAAGAAGATGTGTGTTAAAGCGAGTTTTTTTGCTGTAAGAAGTTGGTTTTTTATGTGTCAAAAGTGAGTCTTTTTATTTATGAGTTGGTTTATGTGTGTTTAAGTGTGTCTTTTTGTTTCATAAGCGAGTCTTTTACAACAGAAGTGGGTCTTTTTATAAACAGAAGTGGGTTTAAGCGAGTTTAAGTTGGTCTTTTTATAAATAATTTGAAAGCCGCAACAAGGCTAAAAGACTCACTTTTACACACTTTTCAATAAGTTGGTCTTTTGTTTATTAACATAACTCAACAATAAAACAATAATTCTTCAACTAGGTCTTTGTTTCATGTTTATAGCCATATATTATCAAGGTGAATTGTAAAGGGGCTTTTTTACAGCTTGTTTGCCATTGCACCTTTTGTACATTTGTGGGTTTCCCATAATTTTAAGGAAATATTGGATAAAAATTGCTCTTTCAAAACATCACAGGTTCACAGATACTATAAAAAATGTTAAAATGTTCAAACTTAGTTTTATACCTGAATATGAAATTGTTTGTCTTTCACTTTGAATCAATACATAAATATTAAATATATTATAAGAACAATCACACATCTATAAAAAAAGTGAATACTTCCATTTAATTCATGTTCTTTGGAGAATTCAATAGACTTACAGTGTGTTTTTTTATTCATTTTTTTGAGGGGGAGGGTGACACTGTTTCTATAATAAATAAAACTAGTTTCAGTGTGAAAGTGTTGATTAATATATGGAAACTTATGTGGGCTTGCCAGCATCAATTATATCTCCTCAACATAAAAACAATAACTATTGTAACTTTCTTATACTGATATTTAACCCCAATACAATTAATGTCTACCACATTGACCTTTAACATACAATTTAAAAGGCAATAAAAATAAATAATATTTATAATATTATTATTTGCTAACACCATTCAGCATGTTATATTGAAATATTCACAATTGAATATAATATGCTAAGGGTGCTGTGTATTATTCAATAAATACATATATGTTGGTGTTGAAATCAGTAGATATTTCTCAGATTTAGTAATTGGCTGACACATAAGAGATTAGCCCCCCCCCCCCCCCCCCCATTAAATCATAAACATTAATCCTTATCACATTATCAGTGCTCTATCTACAGGCCTAACAAAGGGGTGTTGATAGACTTTTGATTGGCTGAGCAACCATCTATTTGAAAACAAGCGACTTTGATTGGCTGGAGACAGGAAGTTATGTTTTGAAAACAAAGGGGTTTTTCATCAACTGACTTTGAGCTTTAAGGTATAATTGAGTAACATTAAGACTTATAATTCTAGTTTAAAATGTCTTGAATAACTTTCAGCATGAAGTATTGTGTGGTGAAAACAATGTGTATTTACTACAATGTGAAAATCAACAATAAGTTTGTTGCAAAGGAGATTCAAAGTGGATGGTTAAAGTGATATGGTCTCATAATTCATCAACTGCCTGTTATCTTGGAATACTGAAGAACAGTTGTTTTAGGTTTGTATTTTCATTTTTACATCACTTTTTTATTTAGTTTTATATGGAATTAATTATGATCATTATCATATTTATGTATTGTCACTGGGAAATGTAAATGGATAAGTATAAATGTAATGCAATTATAAGGAAAACACCATTTGAATAATTATGGTTGTATTTTATGATTATTGTCATCTTAAATGTTATTTATACCTATTTCTGGTCATTAGTGAACAGATTTCTTTCCCACATATTCAATGAAAACTTTTATATTTTACATTTGAAGGTTAAACTCCCAAGGTGAAATTTACATTGATGGGAAGATTCTTTGGATAGAATATTCCTGCCAAAAGACAGCAGAAGGGGGACTAACTGATGTATGGATTTTGACACCAGATTTTACCCTGCACGAGCAGGCCAACTTGAGAAGATCAGGAGTGGGAAAACCGAGCCCTGTCCTTGACCAAGAAAAGTTGGATTTGTTGAGAGGTAAAACTATACAGGTTTTAGCATTTGAAAGGCGTCACACTTCCGACCAGTCCACACAGCCAAATGAGACCACATATCTTGGTACATTTTCAAACAGTATTTTCTACCACACGTAATTTCTTTTAATTATTTATGACAAGCGTTAAGTCACATGTGATCACAGGATTTAAATTGCAAAAATAAACAAACAAAAACAACAAGCAAACAAACTTGTTTTGATTTAAATTAATAATATTTATAGTAACAAGATATACCATAACAGCAATATTTATCACTTACATTATAAAATATCTTTCAGGACCTGATCTCAAATGAGATCATGCACAAGACGCACCTCGCAAAGGCCATGACAGTATAGTTTTCAGACCTGATCAGCTGGTGACTGCTCTATGAAGTGTTGTTCAACCTACCCTAAGGGGGAGATTCGAGAAGGTCTCCTGATTGCTGAACACTACGCCATGGTTTGTATGATTCTTTTTTTTAGGGAAAAGGGGATTTAAATATAAAGGTGTTCTACTGGCTCCATATTCATTTTGAAACAAACATAATGCAATTAATTCAAATTTGACTCCAGCACATAATCTGTCTTGCGTTAATTTAATACTTCTGCTGAAATTTAAGAGTTACTAAAAATTGTGTTTGTGTATAAAAAAGTTTTGAGAATTTAACACATAGGCAGACAAAAATAACCTCAGTATAAAGTTAACGATCAAGCTCTCATTTTGAACGATATAAAAAATTCAAGCAACAGTAATTTGCTCCTTGTTTCAAAAACCTCTTTTGAAATCCTTCTAATGTAGATGATGTTAAAATGGGATATCTGAACTGATGATATTGATGTAAAAGTTTATTCCACCAAAATCAAGTCATTCAGATCAGACTTGATTTGGGTGGAATAAACTTCTACATGTTTTTATTAATAATGTAATGTACAGTAAAATCCTGCATTGATTGTTCATATACATTTCAGATGTCATCTCCAAAAAGTTTGTCCTGCCCATATCAACAGTGGAAGAGAACATGAGATGGGCCTTGAGGAGGCTTCGTGTCATGTACTGCGGGGAGAATATATAAACTGTGTAGTGCTGAGCAATATGTTCCTTTGTTCATAGGTGTAAATATGTGTAAAGGGCTATTCCAGGAAAAGATAGGATGAAGGATTCCTTAATGGCGTCATTTTATAAATCCGGTACCACCAATACAGTTAAAAACAATTATTATTTATTTTATCCTCTGTATCACCCCTCACTAACTGAAACTGTATATATCATGGTTCATACCCTTCCTCCCATTTTTACCTGTGGTAGCCCTCAGAGGAGAATGTTATTTATTTTAATTTATTATGTTAAATGTGCTCGCATATTGTAATAATGTATCTTGGGTAGATGTTTTCCTGGTTTTGTTAAAAATGCACTGTAAAAATGTTCACATTATTAGTTTTTTTAATATAAACATATTTTTTTGCAAATTGTGTGTGTCTTTACTTTTTAATCACATGGGGCTTGTAATGATCTGTTGTGATTTTATCTCAAATACCCTTTTTACCATAAAGGTGTAAATATATTTTTTTACAAAGGTTACAGGTCAGACAAGCAAAATTTTATGATCCCTTAAGCGAACAAAAGACTCACAAAAACCAACTTAAACACACTTTTGTAGACAGAAGTGAGTTTAAGTTGTTTTTTTGTGAGTTTTGGTATGTTGGTTTTTTGTGAGTTTTGGTATGTTGGTTTTTTATGAGTTTTGGTATGTTGTTTTTTTGTGGGTTTCGGTATGTTGGTTTTTTGTGAGTTTTGGTATGTTGGTTTTTGTGAGTCTTTGTAACACACAAAAAACCAACATACCAAAACTCACAAAAAACCAACTTACCAAAACTCACAAAAAACCAACTTACCAAAACCCACATACGTGTAACAAGTGAGTTTTTTCTGTGTTTAACTCAGTTTTAACCAAGTTGGTAAAAATACCCACTTTAAACACAGATAAAACCTACTTACCAAAACTCACAAAAAACCAACATACCGAAACTCACAAAAAACCAACATACCAAAACTCACAAAAAACCAACTTACCAAACCCCACATATGTGTAACAAGTGAGTTTTTTCTGTGTTGAACTCAGTTTTAACCAAGTTGGTAAAAATACACACTTTAAACACAGTAAAAACCAACTTACCAAAACTCACAAAAAACCAACATACCGAAACTCACAAAAAACCAACATACCAAAACACACAAAAAACCAACTTACCAAAACCCACATATGTGTAACAAGTGAGTTTTTTCTGTGTTTAACTCAGTTTTAACCAAGTTGGTAAAAATACCCACTTTAAACACAGAAAAAACCAACTTACCAAAACTCACAAAAACCAACATACCAAAACCCACTAAAAACCAACTGCCAATACCGCTTGGTTTAACATGGATAAAACCCGTGTTAAACTCGAGTTTTACACACTTATTTGGGAAGGGTATATGCTCCGCCAAAATTTTATTTCGGGGAGCATAAAAAAACTTTGAAAAATCAATCATTTGGGTTATAAATAATCAAAATAATAAATCTTTACAGTAACTGTGAAATGAGCTTCAATTCTTGGTAAAAAATATATTATATGAGATTTATAATTATATAAATTACTTCCCTTGAAAATAATTGTCTGTAACAAATCTCTATTTTTAGTAGCAAATAATTAAAAGCCACTACCGTGACTGTAGATTCACCACTCAAAATGTGCAGCTCCATGAGATACACATGCATGCCAAATATATAAAGTGGCTATGTTCAATATTGAATAATTTTCTCCCTTTTTAAAGCTTATTACTTCCCTTAAATCTGTATTTTTACCGTAGACCGTAAAGGATGACCTTGACCTTTTACCACAATGTGTTTGTCAGAAACACAATGCCGCATACTGTGCCGCTTTGATTTATTTAACAAAAATATATACGTGGGCAGGTCAGATAACTATGTCCATTTAAAGCTTATTACTTCCCTTGACTTTGTTTTTCGACCCATGACTTTGAAGGATGATGTTCACCTTGAAATTTTACCACTCAAAATGTGCAGCTCCATGAGATACACATGCATGCCAAATATCAAGGTGCTATCTTCAATATTTAAAAAGTTATGGCCAAATTTTAAAGTTTTTTGGACGGACGGACAGACTGACATACTGACTGACGGACAGTTCAACTGCTATATGCCACCCTACCGGGCGCATAAAAATCCAGTGGTTTGAGCGGAATTTTAACCAGGGACTTTCCGATCCCTTAACCAGCATCCTACAATTAGACCTGTGTCTCCACTTGCATTTAAAGAGAAACAGGCTCCATGGTGGTAGAGTTATTAATCCTTACTTATGCAATTGAAAATTAGGAATGCACGAGATGTTTGTTGTTTATGTTTTTATGTATTTAACAGCATTTTAGTCATAAAACAGCTGTCTAATAGGTAATAAGGAACAGTTAAGCTGTTATTTATGCCCAAACAAATTATAGCAACATAAAGCAAATAGTTTTATTCTGGGTTTTTATGTTACAGAAGAGCGAAGGAAATGGATACTTTGAAAGTGTTCAAAGCTTTGCAGGCAGCATTTTTTATGTTACATGAAACATGTTTATTTAGGGTCAATCTTGTATTCAGACGGATGGAAGGACGATAGAAACGTCAACCCAATCAATATATGCCTCTCAGAATGAGCAGATGCACATTGCATAACTTTATAAATCTGTATAATGACCTTTAACCCATTTATGCCTTGCATCTACAAAAAAGGCCTCGGCAAACAGCGTAGACCCAGATGAGATCCGCATGATGCGGCGTCTCATCAGGGTCTGCGCTTGTTGCTTAAAGGAATTTCTGTTAGAAATATTCTAAATATAGAAATAAATATACCAGACATCCCTAATTTTGAAAATAAATTGGTCCAATTTAGAAGGATGG